>NW_022881594.1:0-291740 GCF_003369915.1 Drosophila miranda
TCTGTTTTGATGGACTAAGTGGGTTCAAAGTTCAAGTGCCAGCCAGTCAAAGTGCAAAAGATCAATGGAAGTCGAATCGAGTCGAGTCGAATCGAGGGCATACTTGGACAGAACACACTCAAACGCGGCGCCGTTTCCCTTCACTGGGTTTCGGCACCAATTAGATGAAACTTAGCTTTGATCAACGATTATTAAGCAGTAGTATAGGATCATATACGATAGATAGATTGTCTCGATTGCACTTTGAGCGCTGCCGTGGGTGAGATATTGAGCGATTGATTGGCGGTTATTTGGAGATTAAAGGCATTGCAGTCGAATCGTCGTGAAGGGGGGTTGGTGTTGCGGGTGGGGGTGGAGTTGGATTCTGGTTTCTGGTTCTTGTGTGCAATCGAGACAATCTATCTATCGTATTTGATCCTATACTACTGCTTAATAATCGTTGATCAAAGCTAAGTTTCATCTAATTGGTGCCGAAACCAGTGAAGGGAAACGGCGCCGCGTTTGAGTGTGTTCTGTCCAAGTATGCCCACGATTCGACTCGACTCGATTCGAAGGGGGGTTGGTGTTGCGGGTGGGGGTGGAGTTGGATTCTGGTTTCTGGTTATTGTTGTGTTAATGGGCAATAAAAACACACACATGAACGCACATCGTAACGTTTTTTTTTACATAGAAATCCTACCTCACAGACACCCGAAAAGGTATTTGTCCTATTTGATTAATATATTATATATATTTGTTTGTATTTTCAGTTATTTTCGGTTATCGTTCGGTTGTAGTTGTTGTTGTTATTGTTGGTTATTGTTGGTCATTATCGTTTTACAGACATTATAATTAGTTTTGGTGTTAATTAAAGAAAAAGCAAGAAATATATGGAAAATATAAGACAGTTTTAGTACACACGTGTTGGCATTGCGAAATGAACAAAACATAGGGATAACAATGTTGAATGTTACAAATGTCACATTGCACATCACACTTGGCCGCTGCCGGTCGTTGTTGGATGTTGGATGCGCGATAAAACCAAAGCAAACAATGGGGGCTGTATGGGGATGTATATGTCCGCCCAATGGATGCTTACCTGTACACAGGCTTGCAGAGGTTGACGCACAGGCCGTCGGAGTCCTTGGAATAGTGCTCGACCAGCTCCTGCAGGGTTCTACGGGCGAAAGGATAGGATAAATGTCCAAGTACAGTGTGTACTCCGCACTCACCTGAATGTTGTGCGTCTGGCAATGAAGAAAGCCGCCCTCGTCCAGTTGCCTGATGCGATAGTGCTTGACAGTGTCGCCATTCGCGCACTGCAAAAGAGCATTCACAGTGTTATAGTATAGTATTACGAACATTAGAGTACAACAATTATAAATGCCTGGTTCGGCACGCACCTTGATAGCGAATAGTCGTTGTGTCGGCTCTCAGAATCACGAATTAAAAATGCACCGTGCTCGTTCTCTGGCAGTAGAAGTTTTTTCTCAGCCTCAATGCGTTTGATTTTGCGGAAGTTACCAGCTGCCAATGAAAGCGCGAGAAAGAAATTATTATTACTGCTATATAGCTGATATATACATATGTATATGTAAAGCAAAACATTTAGAGTTTATTAAGGAAACAGCCGCTCTATCGAGGTTACACCAGTCCCAGTCCCAGTCCCGCCTGATCATCAAGAGGTAGAGGCGGGGCGGGGCGAGGCGATAGACGTGGGTGGTCTGGACCTGCTCCCCCCTTCCCCCCACCTCCCCGCACTGTGAGTCATGTATCATCTGGAACGTGCCGACTTTTTTCAATGGCAAATTGCAAATTTTTTATTTTATTTTCTGTCGCCATCTAGAGTTATAATATAATCATTAAGCAATTAGGCTATAAAGGGGCGTAGAGACATACATATGTATACATTCCACAGTGGGCCAGCGATCCCATTTTTTGACGTAAATTAAAATAATAAAGCTAGAGACTTCAAATTTTGTACACAAAATATTATCGACGTGTATATATATATATCTTAATTTTAGACCGATCCGACCACGCCCACACCAAACGCCCATAAAAGAAAAGATTCGCTAATATTGATTTTTAACACGCAGTCCATTATGATAGAATATGTTATTAAAATTCTTAAAAATTTATATTTTTACACTTAAACTTAATACTTAGAGGGTGATGAATGTTGAAGTTTTTCAAAGTACAACGAATTTATTATTAATCTTCTTCTACATCTATTTCTATTGAAAATGAATTTTCATTATCGGAATCCGATTCGTCACTTTCACACATACCAGAATAAGTATCAGTTTCTAGGAAGCATTATTGTTATAAAAAATATTTTCAAAACATGGTGTTTCTAAAAGTTTCAATAACAGCTTTCGGCAATGGATCCTTTTTATTTCCACCCAATCTTTTTGTCAGATAGATGCTCGATACAAGAGGATCAGAGGAATCCATTGCTCTTTGGAAAACATCTGTCATATTGTTGCGTCGTGAATCCTTTCGAGCATGTAATCGTCTGTCACTCTTATAGTATTTATTGCGTGCTTCCGAAGCGTTTTCTCCAAGAACACCTACTGGCAGTACTGATGCTTCTATTATTTCGAAACCGTGAATTAAAACTTTATGAACTGTTGCCGACATCGGAAAACCATGAGCTACATATATAGTGTAACTATTTCTTGACAATATTTTTTAAATAGTTTTGCATCAATTGACAGCTGGCAGGAAATCGCAATTAAAATGTTTTGAAAATATGTGATGAGAGACTCATCAATACCTAAGATTTGAGCGAATAGCTTAGCTTTTGAAAAGGCTTTTCTTGCTGTGTTGCCGTCCTTGGTGTTTCCACTTCCATTTTGTTTAGGCTTGTCGACATGTAGAGCCATATTCCTCCACATCTTCTCCTGTATGAGCTTTTACTTTTTCGCCATTTTCTTTTTTTCCATTTTCATCTCTAACCTTGCCATTTTTCGAGTCCAGTTCTATAAGAAATTTATAAGAACAAACTCAAAAAATCGAATCCATGCGTGAAGTGGACTCATGCCACATTGTAATGTTCCATGTCTAGGCTTTAATTTCGGTGAATCCATATTTCCACTTTCCATGAAATCTTTTGGACTTGCTCTACAGATGGGACATAATTGGCAAGATTTAGTTTCAGCCAAAATGTTCAAAACTTTCCCGTCTAAAAAGTGTCATATGCAGATTATATTTTACTGTTATGTTTCTTCCATTTATAAATGTGCAGACATATGAAGATAAATCTTTAATTTGATCGTCCAAATTTTTTTTTTCTACGATAATATGGTCTTTAGTCTCTTTAACAAATTCAAGTTTGATTGGCCTACAAAATCTAATAGACTGAGGAGTACGATTTAGCCACAATATATTTCCAATATCATCCATTAATTTGAGAGGAACCATTGTTGTCGCGAAAAGGGATTGGTCAAAAACCATTAGATCGCTGACAAAAAAGTTTTTCTCCGTGCTTATTTTGTATGCCTTCAGTTCTTCGAAAATCCAACTCGAAAGTGCTGCGGCGTTTCGATTATTCTCAATGTAAATACTGAGCAGCTTTTCATAAGTGAACTCCACCTCACCTACAAATAAATTAAAATGCGCACACCGGCGCAAAATGGCGCAAAAACAAGTTTCAGGATTATTTTATACACAGCTTGCACTACAATATTACATAATTACTTTTCTCGCACAATCGCGCACAAAATTAGTTATTGACCATAAGAGACGGGCACATTGGTTAAGTATTCTCTACCTTTAGGTTAGGTTAGGTTAACCCGGACGGCCCTCAGCGGGGGCCACGCATAGGCCAATATGGCCCTTAGTTATCCGGATGGGGGTGTGTATGAACCGTCGCGGAGTGTTAATGTGCTTTTAAAAAGTCCCGAGAATCGAGGTGTTTTTAGCATAGGCCAGCAGTTCCTGTGGCGTCCTTTTGGAGGCATCTTCCAGTGATGCCAACACTGGGGCGCCCAGGTATCTCCTCCTTGCCCTTGAGAGAGCCGGACAGTTGCAGACGAGATGTTCCATTATCTTCGAGGTTCTGCAGGTGGTGGTACTCCTCCACCTGCTATCAGTCTGGTCTCTAGCCTGCTTCTCTAGATCGCCTTGCAGCGTTCTGAGGGAGACAGGCACGTTCTCGGTTCTCCTATTCTCCAGCCCGACGCCTTCCTTAGCTAGTACGTCCGCCGCTTCGTTTCCTTCGATGCCCTGGTGGCTGGGAACCCAATAGATCCGCACTGTCTTTGTCGTGCTTAGGATGTCTAATGCCTCCCTGCTCGCCAAGACACTTCTGGAACTGACCGCGGACGACTGCATGGATCTTATCGCCGCTTGGCTGTCGACGAATACGTTGACCGCATCGTGTGCTCGTTTCTGTTAGGAGAGCGACCTCCGCTGCCTTCCCGATGGCAAAAACTTCTGCCTGGAATATGCTGCATTGGTCCGGTAGCTTATACGACAGCCTTATCTCAGGGTCTGTACAGGGTCTTGGAGCCGTCTGTGTATATGTTGAGGTGCTCAGTTTGGTCCCTTCCAATTTTCCAGTCTTCAGGTCCCAAAGATGTGGTTGTTTTGACGTCAAGGCAAGTTTGGGGGGTCATGTAATCAGTTGATCTGGTCATGTCCCTGCCAATTGAACTGTGCCCGTATCCTTGTATGGATAGGTTTCCTGATGCTATAAGGCGTTGTGCTGCCTTTCCCGCAATCAGGCGAGCGTGAATGTCCAGGGGTCGATTCCGATTATAGTTTCGAGTGCTTTTGTTGGGGTTGACCTCAGCGCCCCTGTAATACAGAGCAGAGCCTGTCGCTGAGTCTTTTCCATAAGCTTATGGTATGTCTTCTTTTCAATAGCCTGCCACCACACTAAGGCTCCATACAGCAGAGTTTGGTCGCACCACCGAGATGTAGATCCAGTGCATTAGAGCAGGTGACAGGCCCCATGTGCTGCTGAGCATCTTCTTGGATGCATAAAGCGCAATGGTAGCCTTCTTCACCCTTTCCACTACATTGGGCCTCCATGCCAGCTTGCTGTCCAGTACTGTGCCTAGGTATTTCACCTGTGATTTTGGAGTCAGCCTAGTTTGGTAAATTTTCGGGGGGGGGGTCCATATCGGTACCTTGTACCTCTTGGTAAAGAGGATGAGGTCCGTCTTGTCCGCGTTGATACTGAGTCCTACCTCTTCCGCCCACTCACGTATCTCCCTGAGTGTACGTTCCATTATGGAGCTGAGGGTCGATGGACATACACCCGTAATAAGTATGCTTATATCATCTGCATAGGCTGTTATTTTTGGGGCCTTCCTTTCAAATCTCTTAATGAGGTCGTCGACCACCAAATTCCACAGTAGTGGCGACAGGACTCCACCCTGAGGTGTGCCTCTGTGTGCCCCCTTTACCATGGAAGCGGTGCCCCACTCCGATTGCACCCGTCTACAACTTAGGAGGTTTTTGATCCAGACGTTGATTGCAGGGTGTATGTTATTCGCTTCTAGGCGACTTGTTATTGCGGTTGTTGCCACGTTGTTGAATGCTCCTGAGATGTCCACAAATGCTCCCAAAGCATACTTTTTGTTGTGAAGGCGCTCTCGATGGTGGCTACTAGCGAGTGTAGTGCCGTCTCCACTGATTTCCCTTTAGTGTAGGCGTGTTGGTTTATTGACATCAGTCCCCCTACCTCATTCCTGATGTGTAAATCCAACAGCTTTTCTAGTGTTTTTAGTAGAAAGGAGGTAAGGCTTATCGGTCTGTAATCCTTGGGACTCACGTGGCTGCACTTTCCTGCCTTAGGGCGGAAGACAAGCCTCGAGGTTCTCCATTGGATGGGAATATAGCCTGTACTTAGGCATGCTGAGTATATTGAGAAGAGCCATGGGGTAATAACCTCTTTGGTCAACTGCATCATGGCTGGGAATATCCCGTCCAGTCCTGGTGCTTTTATGGCCGCGAAGGAGTCTATGGCCCAGTGGATTCTCTTAGTGGTTAACAGACCTATTGGGGGGTGCTGTTCCTCAGTAGCTAGTTCCTGATGCTCCTTGGCGTCAGTGACCTCGGTGCATCCAGGGAAGTGCGCCTCCATTAGTGCTGTTAGGGCTTCTTTACTGCCCTCTGTCCACTGTCCGTTGTCTAGTTTTAGTTGGCTCTGTACTGTGTGCTGCTTTGAGAGCAGCTTCCGGAGCCTAGCGGTTTCGGGCACTTTCTCAATGTTGGAGCAGAAGTTTCTCCACGGGTTCCTTTGTGCCTTACGTATTTCCTTCTTGTAGCTCCTAAGTAGGATTTTATATTCCTCATTGACAATCTCTTCGTTCGCTTGTTTTGCGATCTTGAAGAATTCCTTGAGGTTGTTCCTTTGGAGAGAGAGATCTCGGTTCCACCAGAGTGGCTTGGACCTCCTCTTCGTTCTCGAGGGTTTGCACGATGCATTGTAGGCGTTCAGTAACTCGTTGGATAGGGTCTTTAGGGACTTCTCTATATCCTCCGCGGATTTCACTGAGCCCGGATTCGCGAGCTTCGAAGTAACAGTCTTTTTCTCTACCTTTGGACGACACAAATTAATACACACAAAAACATATTCAAAAACATGAGCACAAATTTGTTTAATATAATAACTCTACATACCCTGGCCTTTCTTTTCCATTACTTTGATTTCAGTTTTTGAACTTAGTTTCAATTTGGTAAGCTCTCAAAGTAAACAAACAGTTTCCCGCGTTTTTTACTATCGATTGCAGCTTATCAAACAGCTGACTTTAAAACGTTGCAAAAAGGCCAAGGATGCAAAAAAGATTTTTGATTTTTATACCCGATACTCAAAATGAGTATTGGGGTATATTAGATTTGTGGTAAAAGTGGATGTGTGTAACGTCCAGAAGGAATCGTTTCCGACCCCATAAAGTATATATATTCTTGATCAGCATCAATAGCCGAGTCGATTGAGCCATGTCTGTCTGTCCGTCTGTCCGTCCGTCCGTCTGTCCGTCTGTCCGTCTGTCCGTCTTTCCGTCCGTCCGTCTGTCCGTCCCCTTCAGCGCCTAGTGCTCAAAGACTATAAGAGCTAGAGCAACGATGTTTTGTATCCAGACTTCTGTGATATGTCACTGCTACAAGAATATTTCAAAACTTTGCCCCGCCCACTTCCGCCCCTACAAAAGGCGAAAATCTGTGGCATCCACAATTTCGACGATACAAGAAAACTAAAAACGCAGAATCGTAGAAGATGATTATATCTTTTAGAGTGCGAAATCTGAACCAGATCGTATAATTATTATAGCCAAAATCAAGAAAACAATTTAATTTTTTCTCTCCCTGTCTCTCTCTAACACACACGTAGCATAGCCGGCTTTGCTTAGAGTAAAACATTAGCGCCTAGATCTCATAGACTATAAAAGCTAGAGCAACCAAATTTGGTATCCACACTCCTAATATATCGGACCGAGACGAGTTTGTTTCAAAATTTCGCCACACTCCCTTCCGCCCCGCAAAGGACGAAAATCTGGGATGTTCAAAAATCTCAGAGAATATTAACGCTAGAGTAACCAAATTTAGTATCCGCACTCCTGTTAGATCTCACTATAAAACGTATATCTCAGAATTTCGCCTCACCCCCTTCCGCCCCTTCCGAAAATGAAGGACGAAATGAAGTCCTCAATCGACATACCAGCCTTTCCCGTAAACCGCAGTTTCCAATTAGACATTATCTGGCTAACACGATCTGCCCGAAGGGATGAAGCGGAGGAACCTGTGGAAACTCCTGAGCCAACATTACGGGTTTGCCCCAAATTCGAGGGTGACGAACTATTTCCCGATTGATTAATCCCCGGCACAGGTACCTGTTCACTAGTGGACAGCCGAAAAAGTTGCTCGATCGTTTGCTGTTCTAGTTCTGCTACCGGTTGCATCCGAGCTGCATTTATGTTCGGGGAGGGTACAGATGCCGTACTTTGAAGTCCATCGGAAATGGCTCGAACTAGCCGGTTAGTTTGATCAGCCATGCTGGTCGCCAAAATTCGGGTTTGCTCTACCATAGCTACTCTAATCGCGTCCACTATGGACTGCTGTATAGTTTTCGCCATAGTGGCCTGATTCTGTTGAGCGTCGACGGAGATTGGAGACCTGTTGGCATTCTCTGAGTTAGCCATCTCAAGAGGGCTTAACGCTTTAACTCTTTTGCTTTGACTTCTAGTCTGAAGGGACTGAGTAACAGATGGCATTCGTGCTCTAGACGTAGACGGACCAATGGGACTAAGATTCTCAGCTGAGGCCGATGTGATGTTCAGGTCTTGCTGACAAGTGCGACACTTCCGTTTGTTACCACTTTTAGCGGTGAAGCACACTCTGTGGAAGGTGTGCCCACAACTGGCCGACAATAGTTGTACCTAGTAAACGATTACTTCGGAGCAAATTTGGCAATGTTTCCCCGTATCTTCTGAGAGGGCTAAATTCTCCGTACTACGAGACACCACCATTTCGGTTTGGGCACCACCAAGTATGAATATATTAGATATATATAGCAAATGCAAAAAAAATAATACAAAAAAAGTCACAGTCAATAGATATAGATATATATGTAGATATCAAAACAGTTTAGGAGCCCAATCGTTTTTTGGGTAGGAATAGAGTAAAGCGGATTGCATTGTTTTCGGGTAGGGAAGGGAGAGGAATGGGGTAATCTACTTATAACTGAAATCTGCCTCACAAGTTAGGTCCGTGCAGGATAAATAATCCCTCATCCAGCGAAATCTAAAAGGTCAGATCAGAAGTATTGGGGCTGAGTAAGGTGCTGGATTAGTTCCACTAATCATCAGGTAGTATGGGAGTCCGATGTCACCTAGGCTTACCGAGGCTTGCAACCTCAGTAATCTTCTCAGGGGTTCCTCGGGACAGCCAAAACCCAGTTAATTAGGGGCAATCTTCGTAGAATTTCATCCTAAACGATTTGGAATGCGCTCTTCTTTCCTGCAGTAGTGTTCTCGCTTAGCTCCTATAACAATCTTCGACTAGTTGATAGGCTAAGCTCGACCCACGGAGTTATACCCAATATAAGTTATAACACTTCCAGTGTATCGGACCTAATGCACGCCAATATACCCTGCACGATACTAGGCCCTGTAGGCCATGATGAGCTTACACGGATCCACAGTATCCACTGGATAAGTTGCAAAAAACAAAACGGTCTAGCAAGGATAAAAATCAGGTGTTACTTTTGACCAAGTTATTTCTTTAAATGGGGCAAGCCGGATCTGGCCCCACGTTGGGCGCCAAAATAAGATAAATGTAGCATATCACATGCAACGATTGTTGTGTGTGGCGGTGCCACTCGAGCTGGTCGGGGGTGGATCGGGCAGGACTGGTGCACACGCGGGCTCCGGCTGTATGATCGGTAGTATGGGGGGAGGGGGGGGGGGGGGGTTCCTATACTGGTCCTTTCCTATACGTGCTCGCGTCGATGCCTTATCTTATTATTTTTGTTCGCGTGCAATACCCTGCGTATGACCGTATGACTAGTGTTAGGGGGTTGGGGAAGGAGGATGAGGAGGCTGGGGGAATTAGAAGGGACAAAGGAATTAAGGGGACAGGGAAGTGGGCTTCCGCGTTGCATATCCGAACCGACGGGTAGCTGTGCTGGTGTTGGATGCAACAGCCATGGCCCTCCCAACCTTGATCATCCTAATTCCGAAGAAAATATGGCTTATGGATGATCGCTTTTCTCGCCGGGGGTCTTACCTCACTCTCCCTCATCGATCCCTGCATGGCTCCTAAACAAAAATCTTCTAACAAATCATTTCCAAATCATTAACAATATTTATTTTTAACGATAGTGCCTAAAGCTAAATACATGGGTAGAAAGAAAATGATATATAGTTATGGGTTGAGTATAAGCTAGGGCAATAAGAGAATTAAAACTATAGGAATAATAATTTTAAATAATAGGAATAAAATATATGATCTCAAAAACAGATGGTAGGGTACTGGGAATAATTTCATGAATATTTAACTAGGAACTTTTGTAATTTAAGATTTCTTCATTTTCGTTATTTTCGTATTAATGCAAAAGTAAGGGTAACTAATCACCGTCGCATAGGTGTGAAGCACCTGCTGCCGCTGATCTGCGCTAAAGCTTAAAGCTTCCAAAGCTCTTGAGCTTTTCGTGGGCTTAAGGCCTCTTTACAACAAAAAAAACCTCCAACATAATTTAGGGAAAAATCAAAGAATACGGGCGACCGGGCTCATGTATGGGTTTTTTTATACCCGATACTCAAAATGAGTATTGGGGTATATTAGATTTGTGGTAAAAGTGGATGTGTGTAACGTCCAGAAGGAATCGTTTCCGACCCATAAAGTATATATATTCTTTATCAGCATCAATAGCCGAGTCGATTGAGCCCTGTCTGTCTGTCCGTCTGTCCGTCCGTCCGTCTGTCCGTCCCCTTCAGCGCCTAGTGCTCAAAGACTATAAGAGCTAGAGCAACGATGTTTTGGATCCAGACTTCTGTGATATGTCACTGCTACAAAAATATTTCAAAACTTCGCCCCGCCCTATTCCGCCCCCACAAAGAACGAAAATCTGTGGCATCCACATTTTTAAAGATACGATAAAACTAAAAACGCAGAATCGTAGAAGATGGCTATATGTTTTAGAATGTAAGATCTCAACCAGATCGTATAATTATTATAGCCAGAATCAAGAAAACAATTTCATTCTTTTCTCGCGCTGTCTCTCTCTAACACACAGGTTTCATGGTCGGTTTTGCCAATTGCAAGATATGAGTTCAAGGATCTCAGAACCTATAAGAGCCAGAGCAACCAAATTTGGTATCCACACTCCTGTGATATCGGACCTTGACCGTTTTGTGTCCAAATTTCGCCACACCCCCTTCCGCCCCCGCAAAGAACGAAAAACTGGGGCATCCACAAATCTCAGAGACTATTTAGGCTAGAGTAACCAAATTTGGTATCCGCACTTCTGTTAGATCTCACTATAAAACGTATATCTCAGAATTTCGCCCCACCCCCTTCCGCCCCCACAAAGGACGAAAATCTGTTGCATCCACAATATTGCACATTTGAGAAAACTAAAAACGCAGAATCATAGATAATGACCATATCTATCAGATTGCTGAATCTGCACCAGATCAGATAATTTTTATAGCCAAAAGGAACAAATTAATTTGCACTGGCTTCGCAGCGCCCGACGCCACGCTCAGACTGATTTTCTGTCTCTCTCGCACGCACTCTTTGTCGTGTCGTTTAACATTAGCTGCGTCTGCCGGAGGAGAGCCATACTGACTTAGTATCGGGGATAACTGTAGAGTTGCGGTGTCCGCAGCAACTCACAACGTTCCCCCTCGTTTTGTCTCTTTATGTTAAAAGTTTATAAACGTTAACTGGGAGTTCGTTCACTTACGTACTTTCATGTTCCGGCCACGTCCAAAAGATCTTTCGGCGAGGGGAATACCTGTAAGTTTTAGAGAGAGAGCACACACGCATGGACACGCATGACCACGGCTAACACCAGATTATCTTGATCTTCTTTTCTTTTTCTTTTTGTTTAGGGCCTTTTTTTTTTTGAGCATATATAGTTCATAAATCAAATTATTCCATCTTTAACTTCTATATATTATACTTTATTCAATATTTATTCCTTTATTCAGATTCGTTGGGGTAGGTCTTGATACATAGACCAAGGTGTGGGCGCACGGAAAAAGCTCCAAGCAGCTGGTTTCGTTTCACGGGCACAAAGGGTCAACGGCCTAACAAGCGCACATTGTGGATGCAACAGATTTTCGTCCTTTGTGTGAGCGGAAGGGGGTGGGACGAAATTTTGAGATATACGTTTTATAGTGAGATCTAACAGGAGTGCGGATACTAAATTTGGTTACTCTAGCGTTAATATTCTCTGAGATTTTTGAACATCCCCAGATTTTCGTCCTTTGCGGGGGCGGAAGGGAGTGTGGCGAAATTTTGAAACAAACTCGTCTCGGTCCGATATATTAGGAGTGTGGATACCAAATTTGGTTGCTCTAGCTTTTATAGTCTATGAGATCTAGGCGCTAATGTTTTACTCTAAGCAAAGCCGGCTATGCTACGTGTGTGTTAGAGAGAGACAGGGAGAGAAAAAATTAAATTGTTTTCTTGATTTTGGCTATAATAATTATACGATCTGGTTCAGGTTTGCACTCTAGAACATATAGTCATCATCTACGATTCTGGTCCTCTTTTTGGTTTTCTCGTATCTTTAAAATTGTGGATGCCACAGATTTTCGTCCTTTGTGGGGGCGGAAGTGGGCGGGGCGAAGTTTTGAAATATTCTTGTAGCAGTGACATATCACAGAAGTCTGGATATCAATAATGTCGTTGGACTCCCTTTCCTTTGTGGCACACTTTATTCCCAAATTCCAGAGTGATACGAGTACTTTTTTTGTTTACCAGTGTTATAGTATATACATGTAGTAGTTTAAGTTGCTTGATGGCAACGAGTAACATTTATTTGATAAGTATGTTGGACTTAAAATTATAACAGCTCCAAGTTTTACAAGTATGTTTGTGAATAATTATATGCGTGTACGTCTGATGCGTGGCTGAACTGACAACTGACTGATCTCTCTCTCTTGCTATCGGCTCTCTCAGAGCCGATTACTGCTCTATCCCGACGACACGACGAAAACACGACCGCTTCGTGTCTCTCTCTTTCCTTCGTTTCCTACATTCGGCTGTCCTGACGGACCATTCGCCTCGGATGGGTCTAGCCAAGGTTTCATATATTCTGAAACTGTAGAGGTCTTATAGGGACCCTCAGTATCCCCAATCTTCTCGACTTCGTACCTTCCATGATTCTTTACCCTAACCACCTTATACGGCCCTAGATACTTTCCTTTTAGCTTTAATCCAGTACCATACTGAGTACGCTTGATAGCTACTAGCTCATTAACCTCATACTGTCTATCTAGTTTCCTTTTTAAGTCAAAACTCTTCTTGTTTTCCTGCTGTAACCGTGCAATGTTTTCAACTACTTCCTTTCTAATTTTTTCGCGGTCCTTGTTCAACTCTTCGATAAGTGATTCTTCCAATATTTCTTTTATTTTTGGATCCATTCCTATACGCATGTCTAGCCCAGTCAATATCTTGAAAGGTGTTACCTTGGTACTTCGCGGCTCAACACTGTTGATCATTTGCTGTACTTTTCCTAGATGCTTATACCAACCACCGGAATTACCCTGACACAATTTCGACAACATAGGCACCACTATCTTGTGCATCCTTTCGACTTGACCATTCCCACGTGGAACGCCTGTGGCAATCATTAAATGCTGTATTTTCTCTCTCTCACAATATTCACGAAACAAATTGGACATAAACGCTGCACCCCTATCCGTCACTATTCTGTTCGGATTACCAAAACTAGTCCCCTGAATTTCCAAACACTTAACGACCTCTTCAACACCTGTACTACGTGTAGAATATAACCAAACAAACTTAGAAAATCCATCAACGACAACCAGTATATAATTGTACTGTTTTTTAGTCATTTCCATTGGTCCAACGTGATCAATGTGATACGTTTGTAACGGCCTATCACCCTTGTCTATTGGTTGCAAATAACCCTCACGTTTTCCTGTCTTTTCATTGACAATGATACACTCGACACAACTATTTATTACGCGCCATACTTTGTCTTTTAACTTCGGAATATAATACGACTTTTCAATGATATCTTGTGTCTTTTTAACTGAAAAATGTCCTTGCTTATGTGCTATTGATATAATCTCATTTTCCAACTGAGCTGGTACTACGATGAGCTCCTTATCCGGATCCTTAAACAAAATCTGATTCTGAATATAATAATCCTCATATTCCTTGTCCTCCACAATACTTTTAACAGCCTTAACCCAATTGTCGGTTAGCTGAGCTTCTTTCAAACGATGAGCTATACTTTCGGTCACCATAAAACAAGATACACGACTCAACGCGTCAACGTGCCTCATCTTCGTTCCTGAGCGATGTTCTATAACATAATTAAAATCTTCTAGGTACATGGCCCAACGTGCTACTCTCAAAGGAACGTCTTTCTTTTTGATCGTCATTGTAAATGCATTACAATCTGTGACAATTTTGAACTTTATACCCAAAACGTATACACGCCATTTCGCTAAAGCTTCGATAATTGCCAGAACCTCAAGGTCAAAAGCAGGATATTTCTCTTCACATGGCTTAGTCCTACGGCTCATATATTGAACTGGATGGAATTGGCTGTCTTCCAAACTCTTTTGCAGTAACACGGCTCCATACCCCCATTTTGATGCATCAGTATGGATTTCTGTCTCCAACTTCGGGTTGTACATTTCTAAAACAGGTCTACTAATCAATGCTACCTTTAGTTGTTCAAACGCAACCTGATGTATCTCCTTAAATTCAAATTTAACATCCTTCCGCAGCAGATCTGTCAATGGTTTTGCAATAACAGCATAACCCTCAATAAACTTTCGGAAATAAGAAGTCAATCCTATGAAACACTGCACTGCTTTTTTATCAACTGGCACTGGGAACTTTTCGACTGCCCTCGTCTTCTCATCACTTGGTCTTATCGTATTCTTTTCTATTATATACCCCAGAAAATTACCCTTTTGTCGTAACAGCTGACACTTTCTCTAATTTATACGTAGCCCATTCATTTCCGCTATCTTCAGTACTTTTCTCAACTTTAACAAACTCTCTTCTACATCTTGACTGCAAATAATAACGTCATCCATATAGACTGCTGCTTCATTATTCTTTACCAAATCTCTCAACACAGCCATTATAAATCTGGTAAACACCGCTGGAGAATTTGAAATTCCAAATGGTACATATAAAAATTCGAACTGACCATTCTGAGTCACAAAAGACGTATATTTTTGAGACTCGACTTCTACAGGCACATGGAAAAAACCATTCGTTAAATACAACCTGGTGAAATACTTTGCACCCTGCAGTTTCTCCAACACTGTATCCATAGGTGACATTGGAAAGTTATCGCGAACTATTTTCTCATTCAGCTTTCATTCAGCATAGTCTCTTGCACCCGTTCTTTTTGGGTACCAACACTACTGGTGATGCATACTCCGATGTACTTGGCTTTATAATCTTCTGAGCCAGCCACTCTTCCACTTGCTTGTCCACGATTTCCTGTTCACACAACGGTAATCGTCTCGGATGCTGGAAAACTGGTATCTCATCCACTAATACAATTTTCATTTTTATCGGCGCTTCTACATTTCTCTGAGGTTGGTACTTTCCTACCATACCCCTAACCTCTCTAGCATGTACTTCACTGAGATGACCAACATCAATTGAAAACTCCTTCTCAACTTCGTCAATACTTGACATGCAAATGCCTTTATATTCATTAAACAATTCCACGCATGAGGACGATGCTACCTGATCAAGTTTCTTATCTTTATCCTCGCCACAAACTCTACGAACAAATCTTGTTCCTGTCTTAGAAACTTGCATGTCCACATGATCCAGAATAGTAATTCCTAAAATGGCTTCAAAACCAATATCCTCGTCTGGAATTACATGAAATTCTACCTCCATTCCAATCTCATCGATTTTCACTGGTATCGAAAAGCTACCAAAAGTTACAACTTGACTATCTCCAATACCTGTTAAACATTTCTCCTGGCCGATCAGTTCAAGATTTCCAAATTTCAAAAATACCCTCCTGCGAATTAAACACAAATCTGCTCCAGTATCAATCAAACCTTGGAATACCAAATTCGCGTACTTAATATCCTTTAATTCCAAACCTGATGGAGTGAAAATACCTGACGGCTTATTGACGACTTCCTTATCTCGAATAATGTTCGTATTCGATCTCTTTTCTTGTCTGTTTTCGACCTTGACATTACAGCTTCCAGCACGGTGTCCTGGTTGGCCACATTTGAAACAACAAAAATCATTTTTGGGACAATCTTTCCTCAAATGCGATTTGTCTCCACACTTAAAACATTTCCTAAAATTCTCTGCCATCGACCCTTTCACCGAACTCTCACTTTTATTACTCAGCGGCCAATTCTTACTCATCGGCTTGGATCCGCCTCTAGCTTTCTGGTAAACATCGATCTGAAATTTAAGCTCCTTTAAGTTTCTAGCTTGGTACAGCATTGCCTTACTTGCCCTAGCGTCTGGTATACCATCCACAAAATATTCGATTAAACTCTCATCATCTAGTTTAATTGGCTTGGGTATTTCCTTTAACGCATACAAAAACTCATGCAACGACTCTCCTTTTTTCTGCTGGCGCTTTTGCAACATTCTATGTACTTCTACGGACGACAGTTTAACACTAAACTCATCCAACAGAGCTGCCTTCAACGAATTCCAGTTACGAATATCACGCAAACTACGAGCGAAAGATTTTGCTGCACCAACTAACAACTGCTTGGCATAAATGAATAATTGTAATTGACTCCATTGAACAGTAGCTGCGCATTCTTCTAATTCCTCTATCCATTGATTGATGTCGGGGTTATTAGAACTAGAAAATTGTGACACACTACCTTCCACGTCTTTTAGCGTAAACCAAGATTTATACTCTGCCTGTCGCGTACCTGGTTGAACTGCTACGGTATCATCCTCTGCTGTTACTACGGACTCATCCTCTGACTCTTCTTCATCCTCAACTGGAAAGCCGTGATGTATTAATAGTCTATCTTGCAAATCGCGCTTTCGTCCCGTCGTCTGCAACGCAAGCTCTCTTAACTTCTCTCGCAAATCTGCGACTCTCAGTGTCATTATCTCTTCAACTTGCATCGTGACGATTTAAATAAAAAATAATTGATATTAGCTTATATCTAAGAAAATGTAATTAAATCAACTTAAACAACCTTATTACTGCTGGCCTGTTAACAATTTTCCAGTTAACATCGATTTCGAAAACGCCTTTAAAGTCGTCACTGTTAACGATCGCTTCTCTGTTAACGCTCACCTTACTATGGGTTTACCCTTGTTAACTCTCGCTTCTGCGCAGAACTTTCCAGACTCCAAATTTGACGCACACACACCACCACATCCAGATCTTGCTTGCCTGTCGATGTCGCTGTTGCCGTCCTCTCTTTGTTGCCTTGCCTTGCTCTCGCCGTTCGCCGATAACTCGTTGTCGCTTCCCGAATCGTCGCTGCTTCTGCTGTTACAAAATGAACTGCTGCTTGTCTTTTCTTGTAGTTGTAGTCTCCGTCCGACGCAGTGCAACACAACAACAATCAATGTTCTTTGATTCTTGCTGTTTGCTGCCGTCGTTTTGTCGCTTCTGCTTTCTTTGGAACGAACGCACTCAGATTGTCGTCTCTGTGCCGCTGGTCTCCTTGTAGCTCTAGCCTCTCAGACGCAATGCACAACAACAACAACGAAGGTTTTGATTCTTGCTGTGTTTGCTGCCGTCTGCCGTCGTTTTGTCGCTTCTGCTCTCTTTGGAACGAACGCGCTCAGATTGTCGTCTCTGTGCCGCTTGTCTCCTTGTAGCTCTAGCCTCTCAGACGCAATGCACAACAACAACAACGAAGGTTTTGATTCTTGCTGTGTTTGCTGCCGTCTGCCGTCGTTTTGTCGCTTCTGCTCTCTTTGGAACGAACGCGCTCAGATTGTCGTCTCTGTGCCGCTTGTCTCCTTGTAGCTCTAGCCTCGTGTTCGCCAAAATTTCCAAATACACGCACAAATCTCACTTGCAAATGTTGTTGTCTTGGGCTTATTTTCGGACGAGCCCCCAATTTGTAGTAGTTTAAGTTGCTTGATGGCAACGAGTAACATTTATTTGATAAGTATGTTGGACTTAAAATTATAACAGCTCCAAGTTTTACAAGTATGTTTGTGAATAATTATATGCGTGTACGTCTGATGCGTGGCTGAACTGACAACTGACTGATCTCTCTCCCTTGCTATCGGCTCTCTCAGAGCCGATTACTGCTCTATCCCGACGACACGACGAAAACACGACCGCTTCGTGTCTCTCTCTTTCCCTCGTTTCCTACATACATATGTGAGCTCCAAGAGAAGGGGGAATAAAATTCCACTCCAGACTCCGTATACTCTGTGATTTCGACTGGTTTCCGTAGATGAAGCAAATGTTTAAGAGTTTAAGGGAAATTTGTGTTTTCCGAAGCTTTTCGCAATAAGTATAGATTACCTTGACTACATCAATATTTCTGAAAGTAGTGCTCTTAATTGCTAGGGTCAGATGCGACTGAGAGAGGAGTTGCTCACTTTTGAAATCTTTTGCTGTTAAGTTTTCTGTTAATTATTGTGATATTACGCCATTCTGTCAACCGATGTCTTAGTAAGACTTTGGGTCGAGCTTCAGCTTGGACAAACAATGAAGTTGTTTGTCAATTGCTTGGGCAAATACTCGTACTCAGGTGGAAAAACAAATACCAGAATGGGGAAGAGGTTAAGATGGGAGACAAGAAAATATCAAATAAAGGGCCAATTAAGGAAGGTGATTGTGCGATTCTGTTTATCTTATCAACGACAAATTTTGACCCCAGGGGCGTCATTTACAATCCTCAATTTGTTTGCATACTAAAGCAACATTAGCCGAAGAGCTACCTACAAAAGAGAAGACGATGTTTCCTGATTCCCAATTCGTAGGCTATTGATAAACAAACCTGTGTGTTAGAGAGAGACAGAGCGAGAAAGAATGAAATTGTTTTCTTGATTCTGGCTATAATAATTATACGATCTGGTTCAGATTTTGCACTCTAGAACATATAGTCATCATCTACGATTCTGGTCCTCTTTTTGGTTTTCTCGTATCTTTAAAATTGTGGATGCCACAGATTTTCGTCCTTTGTGGGGGCGGAAGTGGGCGGGGCGAAGTTTTGAAATATTCTTGTAGCAGTGACATATCACAGAAGTCTGGATCCAAACCATCGTTGCGCTAGCTCCTATAGTCTTTGAGCATTAGGCGCTGAAGGGGACGGACAGACGGACGGACGGACAGACAGACAGGGCTCAATCGACTCGGCTATTGATGCTGATCAAGAATATATACTTTATGGGGTCGGAAACGATTCCTTCTGGACGTTACACACATCCACTTTTACCACAAATCTAATATACCCCAATACTCATTTTGAGTATCGGGTATAATAATGCCATAAATTGGATAAACAATCCAAGCACAGTTTGCCAAAGAACAGACTTTATGGACAAGCAATTTAGTTTAGTGTTTACTCTGCTCTCCTCCTCCCACGCAGCTAGAGGGTCTTTCGATCTGATCACATCACGTATTCGGGAAGGGTATGGTAAAATATCATGTGAGACTGTTATAGCAGTGTAAGACAGTACGTATATAGTATAAATTATTGACAGACGATCGGAAAAACGCGGCTGATCCTGTGCAGCTGGACATATACATATTCAGTTTATCGCGTTAAAAACTTTACATTAATCACGTCTGTCCCTCTTCTACTTACTCTTTCCGAAGTGTTGTCATTTGCTGATTTCACTTTTGCAGCTGCACCAACACAAAGAACATTAGTAGAGGATTCGGTGTGCAGCTCAGATCCAATTTTGTTGGGCAATTTCCTAGGCTCCAGCTCTCTCAGTCTCCAAATTCCAGATGTTCCCACAGACAGAAAGAAGAACAGGGCTGAAAGGTTTATAAATATAAATTCACTCAAAGAAAAAATGAGTAGTCGAAACAGTTTTCGAATCGCGAATGAAGATAATCTCATTATTATTTTTCTTTTAAAACTAGTAATAATGTCGTTGGACTCCCTTTCCTTTGTGACACACTTTATTCCCAAATTCCAGAGTGATACGAGTACTTTTTTTTTTTTTACCAGTGTTATAGTATATACATATGTGAGCTCCAAGAGAAGGGGGAATAAAATTCCACTCCAGACTCCGTATACTCTGTGATTTCGACTGGTTTCCGTAGATGAAGCAAATGTTTAAGAGTTTAAGGGAAATTTGTGTTTTCCGAAGCTTTTCGCAATAAGTATAGATTACCTTGACTACATCAATATTTCTGAAAGTAGTGCTCTTAATTGCTAGGGTCAGATGCGACTGAGAGAGGAGTTGCTCACTTTTGAAATCGTTTGCTGTTAAGTTTTCTGTTAATTATTGTGATATTACGCCATTCTGTCAACCGATGTCTTAGTAAGACTTTGGGTCGAGCTTCAGCTTGAACAAACAATGAAGTTGTTTGTCAATTGCTTGGGCAAATACTCGTACTCAGGTGGAAAAACAAATACCAGAATGGGGAAGAGGTTAAGATGGGAGACAAGAAAATATCAAATAAAGGGCCAATTAAGGAAGGTGATTGTGCGATTCTGTTTATCTTATCAACGACAAATTTTGACCCCAGGGGCGTCATTTACAATCCTCAATTTGTTTGCATACTAAAGCAACATTAGCCGAAGAGCTACCTACAAAAGAGAAGACGATGTTTCCTGATTCCCAATTCGTAGGCTATTGATAAACAATTAGTGGGGGAATATTCAAATTAGCCAGGTCTCATGTGTGATTAGCCGATGTCTCACACATTTCAAGCATCAAAGCAGACAGCAGACAGAACGGAACAGAACAGAACAGAACACAACAGAGCGGAGAAGACGTTGAGCTGACGGCTGGAGGGATCAGATCCCACAGAAAAAGCCGCATTGAAATTTACGAAAAGAGCCGCCTATAAATCGCAATATTTCAGCACTGCCCAGGGCTTTATCTAAAGCTCCATTCGGAACAGTATTCGAAGCATAAAGCGTAACCAATTGATTGATAATTGACATTGATGTGTCGATTATTTTATGATTATTCTTTATGATCGTTAAATTTTGATATACCAAAAGGCGAGCGAGATCGAACACCAAACTTGATTCAAATTTGTAGATCACTTTGAACAATCAAGCCACTCCCTGAGTACTTCTCAGGCCTTATCTTACCTTGTCTTCAGTTGGATTGTTATAATTTAATAACTACACGGGAGGGCAAATTAAGTCTGTAGTTCGGGTACCACAAAAACCACTTAAAGACGCTTTCTTTAATTGCCCCCAAAACGAAGATTTGGTTTTTGTTTTTCGAGAAACCTGTGGGGTAGCTTTCGGCTGCGGATGTGGCTGTGACTGTGGCTCTGACTGTGGCTCTGCCTCCAGCTGCTGGCCAGCTCCATGGACAGACAGTCATTTGTGTGAAAATCATCGTAGCATGAAGCGTTGTCAAATACCGTTTGTTGCGGGGGTCGGTCCACTCTCATGCTTTTGTTTCGGCCATTTCAAGGTCTGTACAGAAACCGTCTGTTGGGTCAGACCTCCCTCCATTGACCAGAGCAGAGCTCTAACAATGCGGGTTCTGGCATCATTTTCATAGAAACGGCATTAGAAGTTACTCATACGCAGCGTGGGTTGGATAAGATTAACGAAAGCCCACATAGACATAGCTCATCCTCCCCATTCTCACTTGACTCTTTGCAGACAGCAGAATGAGCTCTAACAACTGCGGTTTCATCGATCCGCAGGGCCAGTTGAGCGCAGCCCTCGCTAATCGGGACATACGGGAATTCCACACTGCCCTGGACAGCGGTGCCCAGGCCAATCGCCAGGACGATCGAATGCCTCTCAGGTGGGCTCCTGCATTCAGCTGCTGCTCGAGTACGGAGCCTCTCCGAATTTGGTGGATCAGGGCGAGTTCACGCCCCTCCACCATGTGCTGAAGAATAGAAAGATTGAGGCAGGCACTAAGCTGGAGCTGATCCGACTTTTCCTGAAACAACCACAGTTGGACATTGACAGCTATCGGAACGGGCAGGTACGCCAGATGCTGAGGGATCAGTATCCGGAACTGCCGTTGCCGGAGCTGCGCGAGGCCGGAGCAGAGATCGACTGCGAGCGACTCCTCCGCACGCTGCGGGACGGAGACGAGAACCAGTTCGAGCAACAGTTCGCGGAGTACCACCAGAACGTCAGCGGAAACGCAGACAACCAATGCAATGCCAACCAGGAGGAGTATCAGTCCCTGCTGGCGGAGAGTATCAAGCGGGGCAAGCAGCGAGCCTTTGAGGCCATCCTCGAGACGGGCATCAAAATTAATCCTTCAAAATTGAGCGACATCAGCCCCGTGGAGTTGGCCGTAATCTGGGGCAACCACAGGGCGCTAGAGAAGCTGTTGAAGCATCCGCAGCTGAGGCTGACATCGAATTCCAAGCTGCTGAACGCGATTATCAGTCGCCTGGGTGAGCAGCCGCTGGACGACTTCTGTGACCACCAGCGCTGCTTCCAGCTGCTGCTCGAGAGCGATCGTGTGGACATCAATGAGGCGGACAAGGCTGGCCTGGTGCCACTCTCCTATGCGGTCAAGTATCGCAACACAAAGGTGGCACAGGAGCTTCTACGGCAGGGAGCGAACATCGGGGCGAGAAGCGCGTTCGGAGATCTTCCCATACAGGAGATGGACCCGAAAGTGCTGGAGGAGCACTTCGATTCCTGCATCACCACCAACGGGGAGAAGCCCGTTGACCAGAGTTTCGAGATCATCATCAACTACAAGAATCTGATGAGACGCCAGCGAGAGACCGGGCAGTCGGACAAGCGGAGCATTGGCCATCCTCACCAATTGGAGGACGAGATGACTCCAATCGCATACATCGCCGATTCCAAGGAGCTGCGTTACCTGCTGCAGCACCCGCTAATCTCGAGTTTCCTCTTCCTCAAGTGGCACCGCCTCTCGGTGATCTTCTATCTGAACTTTCTACTTTACTCTCTCTTTACTGCCTCCATTATCACGCATACGCTCCTTAAGTTCCACGAAAGCGACCACACGGGCCTGACTGCCCTCTTCGGCCTGTTCTCTTGGATAGGGATTGTGTATCTCATGATCCGAGAGGTCATACAACTTGCCATGTCGCCGCTGCTGTACTTCAGGTCCATCACGAACCTGATGGAGGTGGCTCTCATTGTCTTGTCGATCCTAACCTGCATGGAAGCCAGCTACGACAAGGAGACGCAGCGCATACTGGCCGTCTTCACCATTCTGCTGGTGTCCGTGGAGTTCTGCCTGCTGGTTGGCTCCCTGCCAGTACTCTCAATTTCGACGCACATGCTCATGCTGCGCGCCGTCTCCAGCAGCTTTATCAAGAGCTTTGCTCTCTACTCGATCTTTGTGCTTACGTTTACCTGTGTTTACCTGTGCTTACCTGATCTTCCTGCTCTTTGTGTTCTTCATGACCATTGTGCTGTTCAATCTCCTGAATGGTCTGGTCTGTCAGCGATACTCAGGTGGGTTTATATTTCCTTTTCTTCCTCGGCTTTATCCAACTGTTTTCTCTCCTCTCTTTTCCCACAGGCCATCAAGGCCCAGGCGGAACTGAACGGCGCCATTGTCCGCACCAATCTGCTGACCCGCTACGAGCAAGTTCTCACTGGCCGAGATGGACACGCTCAGACCTTATCGTCCCAGTTGAACAAAGGCAGTCGGTTCGCTCGAGGAAGACCATGATCTAGTCACCGGTTTAATCGTAATTTTCTTCATGCTTTTCTTGAGTTTCACGCCCTCGTGGCTTTTCCCACACTTGGGACCCCACTAAGCAGAAAAGCGAAAGGAGAGAAAATCTTCACTGATCGGATCGGATGGGCTGTTATATACTCACAACACATACTCATTGGCCGCATTTGCGAATCGCTGGGCTGTGAACAAGCTTGAATTGAAAGAGTGTCGGCACTTCGGTGTGCCAAAGATACATATCTTTACCCCTTGAATCAGCTCGTGTTGATTTTTCTGCCGTGCATTGCACTTTTGAGCTCAGGTCCTAAACGAGAGTCACACACCACACACATGCACATTATTATCATTATCATCATCATTATGATAAAGACTGTGAGCGAACGAATGCTGATGAAGCCTCATTGTCAATGTCGAAAGTTATGGGATTGGTTAAGGAAACCAAAGGTGGGATATGAAAAGTATTGCGTTCTGCTCTGGCATAGGATCCCAGCTTTAATGTGTAACGTGTCACCTACGCACGTCTGTGTATATAAATCCTGCCAGGCTAGCTGTTATTCAGCGAAGGGAAGCACACGCTTTGGGTTTCCGGCCTCTGCTCGTCGGCTATTGGAGTGATGTTCTTGCCCCCCTTCCTGCTGGTGGCCTATACGCATTATACCGCGAATGAAGTAGCGTGTCACGACGAAAATGCTTAACCGGGAGCCAATGTTTATCCCTGAATAGAATTGTGGATGTGTGCGGGAAAGGTATCTCAACTCCGCCTCTGGTGTTGTCGAGGTCGTGTCGCCCACCCTACCATGGCCACTCCAAACCGTTCGATTTAATGACGGAATGGCCCCTTTGTCCGGGGCGTCCTACATGGGGAATTTGCCAGCGAAAGCAAAGCGCTAGATTAATACATTATAAAGTTTATTCACTTACTGGCTAAAACAATAACATTACCCGCAAATACCATAATATAATCACCCACATTAAAAGAATAGCTAAATGAAATATGTATAAAATACATACAAATACTTGGCTATGTGTCATACAAACGATACACTAAACAAGTCCGAAATGGACAAACTAACTTGCTTGCTGACTCCGTAATGTTACGAAACCAATTCGAGTGGGCACTTCTCCCTCTCACTCACCGACCGGCCCTAGTTCCCTTGTTTCAAGTTGTAATTTATCAATAACAGAATTTAAGTCCACTCATACCTTTTCTCCAGTTTATGGCTCCATCGGCGAAAGCGCTTTCCTCGATGAATAACTAAAGCTGCTGTGGCGGAAGAACACTTAAATGGGCACAAGGTTGGGGGAAATCATATTTGCAGATCGGCGAGAGTCACGAGAAGCCACTACCGGAATCAAATCTAATTCTCTCCTAATTAACTCCGCACAGAAATCATAATTAATTAGACATTTACAAACACGAATATAATTACTCCGTCAATCCGTTGCTTCCTCTTTTTTTTTCTTTTCTCTTTCTCCCGACTGTTATCTATGTTTCCTTTCCACCTCCTGGGCGAAAGGGAACAGCACAAATTCTTTCCCCTGCTTCTGCAGGGTACGCGAAAGCAAAGAGAAGGCCAAACGGCCAATCTCCGACGGTGCTAGATTAACACTTTCTCTCCGCCGATCTGCTCGCGACCAAGGGACGGGCCCTCCTTATCTGCCGCGTCGCGCTCGACTACTAAAGTGCCGACGCCAACGCCTCGGGAAGCTAGCCGCTTGGGGGGACCAAGCGCTCCTCAAATGTCTTCTCCCTCTGCTTCCACGCTCGCTTCTCCGATGGCTGAGCGCTTTCCAGACAGTCCCAAAGGTTTAAACGCCACTTTGTTAGGCTTGCGGCTGCTGTTGTTTGCTGGCTGGCTTGCTTGGACGATCGAATCCGCACTGATTAACTCGATATACTAAGCGCCAAGACTACAAATGGGACAACTCTTTATTCTCCTTTAGCCCTTCTCTTCCCGCAGCACTCACCCCAACCGGACTCAGCGCTATACGGCTTCTGACGACTGAATAGCCCACTCGCCTTCAACCAAGAATCTCGCAGTCGAATCTTGGATTTAGATATTTAGATTCCCTAGAGTTTTTCTCTTCACTAAATTCTTGGTTTTTCCTTTCCGTCGGACCGATACGCAACCGACTCAATTGACTTTCACGAGGGAATAGCCGATAGGGACGCCAACGTTCTGGCGGCAAATCCTCTAACAGGTCCCAGGATGCATTTTCAACAGAGATAGCCTGACGTTTTGACCTGTTACCGTCTTTTTGGTTTTCCCTTGACCTGTCGTTCGCCTGCCACTCTGAGCACTAGATGGCGCCACAAAAAAACTCAGCATTTCCTGCTACAAGCGCTACAAAAGCACCCCCGAAAGATCAGGCTTGGGGGTCACACTCCCAAGAATGATAACAGGACAGCTTGAATCAGTTGGTTTACTGACGAAGATCTTTCGCGTGAAACCGTCCTACGTAACGATCCTGCAAATCCTCTAACTCATAGTAGGCCTGCCCTATCTTCTTTTTGACCCTGGCCTTCAGAAAGGCCGGACCCAACTTCGCGCTGTACCCTGACTGAAAATTGCTCTGCCTGAAATTTCTTCGGAACACCTCCTGGCCGACATTGTAGGATATGTCTCTCGACCGTAAGTTATACTGCCGTTCATTCTTATCGTTCTGTTTTTTCATGACTTCTAGAGCCTTGCTTCGAACCAAGTCTAATGAATCCTCCCGCGAGAAAACTGCTGACCTGTCGTCCATCACCCGCAATGCTCTCAGAAGCTTGTATGTTGCCCCGGACGTGATGAAATGCTGTCCGAACACCATATAATAAGGAGTTGCATTCAGACTTGCATGCACCGCCGAACGCAATGCGCAGCAAATGCTGCTGAGGTGCTCGTCCCAGTCGGATTGTTGCAATCACCGAGCGATTTACACGTTCGGAAGCATTAGCTTGGGGTGCGTACAGGGCCGTGAGAATGTGCGAAACTTTATATTCCCGGAGTAGCTTTTGGAATGCCTCAGACTTAAATTGTGTGCCATTGTCGGATACTATTGTCTCCGGAACCCCGAAAGCATGAAAAAGATCTTGCTGCATGTATTTGACTACCACGTCCGCGGTCAACTTCTTCACTGCCTTAAGAAACACATATTTAGAATAGTGATCGAGGACGATAAAGATGCCTATATGTCCACTTCTTGAACGGGGATATGGCCCCAGGAAATCTACATATAATTTCTGGAAGAAACGTTGTGACTCGGGCGCAATTCCAATCTTCGGTCTCTGGATTGTATTGGGGCCTTGGTAGTCTTGCAGACATCACAAGCCCGGATATACTTCTTCACATCGGCAACCAAACCAGGCCAGTAATAATACCGCCGTATCCTTTCTAGGGTTTTGTGAATGCCTCCATGGGAAGCCAGTGGATTGTCGTGCGCGTTACGCAAAACGTCAACCACTAACTCTTGAGGAATCCAGAGTTTCCAAATCATGTAGCACCTCTCCTGTTGCGTGATCTGACCTACGATACAACAAGTTATCTACAATTTTGAGATCTGGCAACTTATCAATATTGCCCCTAACCCTTTCTCCGATCTCCACGTAATCTTCTGCCTTGAATTCTGGCGATTCCAAATCCACCAACAACCCATTGCTCGCGTCTAGAGTCGCCACTTCCTCCTCATTTACGCGAGAAAGAGCATCCGGAACCACATTAAGCCTGCCGCTACGATGCTCGATTTTAAACGAGAAACTCTGCAGCTTTAATGCCCATCGGGCTAGACGTGAGTGTGAGTCAGTTTGTGACATGAGCCACTTTAAAAAGGCGTGATCAGTGATTACAGTAAATTCATGCCCCTCGATGTAAGCTCTGAACCTATTTATGCAAACTATTGCGGCCAGACATTCTTGTTCGGTGACCGAATAGTTCTTTTGGGCTTTGTTGAGTTTTTTCGATACAAACGCAATCGGATATTCGTCCCCTCCGGCGTCTTCTGCACCAGCACTCCCCCAACGCCTGTCATGCTAGCGTCACAGTGAACATAGAATGGTTTGCTAAAATCAGGACTACGCAAAACTGGTGCTGAGCAAAGCATCTCCTTCAACTTTTCAAAAGCCTCCTGACCCTCTGGAGTCATTGAAAATTTCTGTCTGGGTTTGAGCAAGTTCGTGAGAGGCGCGGCTACCGATGCGAAGTTGCTTATAAACTTCCTGTACCAGCCTACCATACCTAGGAAGCGACGCAGAGACTTTAGGGATTTTGGCAAAGGAAAATCGGACATAGCCGAAATCTTATCCGGATCTGTACGAATCACCCCTTCGCCTACTATATGCCCCAAATACCGCTCTGACTTCATGCAAAACTTGCTTTTCTCCACATTCAGCGTTAACCCTGCCGCTTTTATGTAACTTGCCACTTCACTCAACACCCTCCGATGTGCCTCAAAACTGTCCGACACAATCAAAAGGTCGTCCAGGTACACAAAAACTTCATTTCTTAAACTGGCCGGAATTACCTTGTCCATCAGCCTTGTCATGGTCTGCGAAGCATTAGTGAGGCCAAAAGGCATTACCTTATACTGGTAGAGAGGTTTCCCCGGAACCGTGAACGCTGTTTTATCGCGTGAGCTCGGCTCTAAGGGAATTTGCCAATAGGCATCCTTAAGATCCAGGCTCGAAATAAACAACGCCTTATGAAGACGTCCTAGAATCCCATCAATTTGTGGTAACGGATACGCGTCTTTTTTGGTCACCGCGTTAACTTTCCTACTATCTAAACATAGCCTCACCTTTCCTGGCTTCTGCACCAATACTACTGGTGATGACCACGCACTATCGCACTTCCTCTATCACCCCTAAGCTGAGCATCCGATCTATCTCCGCATATAACAATTTCTCTACCGCAGGAGATACAGGGAAGTGTCTCTGCTTCACGGCTTTTGCATCACCTACATCAATTGAATGCGAAAGCAGAGCCGTCTTTCCTAGACCGGAAACGGAAAACGAAGGAAATAAATTGATGGTCGCTTGCAACTGGTCCATTTCCGCTCGGCTGAGGTTCTGCGGTTCATGAACTATCTCTGCCAGCGATATGCTGGGTGGTAATAAATCGAAACTTGACCAAAAATCAATCCCTAAATACAAGTCCTGGCTGAGCGTTGGAATAATGTGCAGCTCAAGGTCCTTCACTGCACCCTTATACTGCACCGGTGTCCGCAGTCGTCCCACTACCTCTTGCCTCCGTCCATCCGCAGTGGAAGCATTTACAACTCCTCTCTTAAAAGGAATTCGGCTTTGGATTACGCGTTCTGCTAACTTTCCGCCAATAACACTCATAGCTGCTCCGGTGTCCAATAGACCAAGGACCGTTTGATCAAACAGGCGAACTTCCGCATATGGACGCTTGTCCTTCTGCTTGTAACGAATGCAATTAATCGCTTTCGCCGCCTGCCGGAACGCTCTCATCCTTCTTGCACTCCTTGTGAGGGACTTATTACTGGGTTGGTCGTTGGTGAAAAGCGAATGGGATCTGGCATGGACTAGTTGTGGCCAGACTAAAGCTTGGTGTATGTCGGATTCTGATTTCTCAGACGGAAGCTGGGCGGTAGTTTTAAGTATCCCTACTGGGATTTCGCCTCTGCACTCGACTGCTTGCGCTGAACACTGACCGGCTGGCGAGGCTGGGTTTTTACTTTGCCGTTTTTTTGGCATTTGCTACACGACGGCTTATATTTATTAGGTGCTCCGCACCCAAAGCAAAAAATTTTCCTTTTGCTATCGCAATCGTGGTAGCGATGCCCCTCCTTTCGGCAGTTCCAGCAAATCAGTGCCATGGCTGCCACCTCGTCCTCTTCTTCTACATCCGAGAATTCGGAGGCCTCCTCTAATTGGGCTTCCTCTACCAATTCCGCAACCTGTTTCCGGAAAGGAATCAATTTCTGGTACCCATGACTCCGCCCAATGTCGTCGAGAAAACCCTCCCTTCTACGACAGACTTCTCTCAATCGTTCTACTGAGTCGATTTGGGCATTCAGGAGCTCATGTCTAATTTCAGGTCGCAAATTGCGCCGTAAAGTTTCCACAATCGCTTTCTCTGACATGGGAGTTTCAAATCATCCATCAGCTGTACCAGGGCGTCGTGGAAGGAATCGAAATTTTCTTTTTCTTTTTGCTTCCTGTCCCTTATCGCTTCTCTGATATCCACATCGGTTCGAGAATCCCTAAACTGCTTTCTTAGGGCTTGGCATAACCGGTCCCATCTCATCGATCCGGAAGTCTTGTGGTAACGCCAATAAAAATCTCTGGCCTTTCCGTCAAAAAGCAGACTGGCGTTACTGCACGAACTGGAAAATTTCCCTCGAGAGTCTGATGCGTCAAAGCCTCTACCCTATAGAGAAAATTATCAATGCTCAATCCTTCTTGGGTCCCATTGAAACGTAATTTCCAACTATTGAGGATATGGGCGACTTTGTCCGGTCGCTGACTCAGATCTGAGACTGCACTGCTTGGACGGTCGTAGCTCGGAAACTGTGCTGAATACTGACTATTCAGTCCCTGTCGGAATGTTTCCTCCACTTCTCTGTCCCTATTTTGTTGGACGGGTTATCCGCTTCCCCACGTCTATTCCCTTGAGGAATGCTATTGCCAGTCTCTTGGAAATGTGCTGCTATGCTGGACTGAATGATTTGAGCCATTTTGTCCGTGAGCTGGGCTACCACCTCGTTTTGCATCGTGCTGATGGCCTGTGTAACCATGCTACTAACTCTTTCAGCGGTTATGGCTGCTCGTTTTGCTTGGCCTGGGACCTGGTATTATGAGGAGTACTTCTATCGACGCATAGCGTCTTGCATGTGGGACAGGTAGTATGGGTCTTGACATGTGACTCAATACAAGTTTTGTGAAACTCGTGGCTGCACTTTGTTTTCAATGTAGGAGCCGAAGCCAAAGTTTTCCCACACAACTGGCATCTTGGCGCCGGAGCCGGTTCAGGCTCGTTATCGGGGTTCTCCATTGTACAAAAAAATAAATCAAACTTAATTCCTAACTGTCCTGACAAAAATATATCCCACAAAAACTACACGACAAAACCTAAACACTTACTTATCAAACGCAGACAAAACCAAAGTTAAAAATGTATTAATAGTAAAACTAAATTAAGTATTCTAGTTAAAAGTCAGATAACTTATGCTAGCAAACCTAAGATGACCTAAAAATTCAAAAATAATAAGTAATTGTACGTGAACTCAAATTGCAAAGAGAACTGATTCCTCGTGTTATAATTCATAGCTTCCTACGTTGCCAACTTAGGGTCAGTGGCCCAGCAACCGCCACAGCTGTTCTCAAGTCTCGCTTCCCTTGTACAGCGAGAGAGCTAGCAAATCAACAGCCCTACCAAATAACACACATGGAATGTAAACCACAAGAATAGAACGCGAAGAATATGATACGATAAAATAAAGTCATAAAAATTTTTGCCTTACGCATAGCTAATCCCCATGCGAAACGGACCCTATGCTAATTGAGACCCCAATTCCTAAGCACAAAAGAAAATGAAAAGAATGTGTACGCGCGCAGACGCCTTGCACTTGTCGCTGTCTTATCAAAACCAACAACAACTGCATGCGCGAGCCGTGGCCAGCTGCTGCTGTGATTCGCGCCGCTGTCGTCCAAAAATCTCGGCTCGGCACTCTATACTTGAAATGAGCATGCTGCTTCTGATTTCACTCGTGGCCAACGGAATTCTATAATCAAGATTAATCCGAGTATGTCCAACGCGCTAAAACTCATCAGCAGCAATGGCTAAGCCTTCCGCACAGTCCTTCAGCCGTGGGCAGGGTTCCGTAAGTAAACGAGATTCCCTCTGCAGTCCTATGCGCCCGAAAGACCATGTTTAAGACTCCTGCCTCAGAAAAAGTAGGGTATTATTAAGATCGATGCACTTTTCGAAACGCTCCTCAGACGTGGCCAGAAGACGCTCCAGAAGTCAAAACTTCTACTTCCGTTTTCCGAATCGTCTGACGGACCCTCTACTTGGTGTTGAGAAAAGAAGATATTCTTGAGCAATGACCACTTCCAGAGAAACAATTTTGGTCAATGCCGTCTATGCTGAATCGGGAAGTTTTAAAATCAACAAAAAGGATGTCACAGTGTTGATGGTGTCACACCTGAATAGGTGTGGCCCCACGTTGGGCGCCAATTTTTAGTTATAATACTATATCTATGATTCATAAATGTAACGTGTCACCTACGCACGTCTGTGTATATAAATCCTGCCAGGCTAGCTGTTATTCAGCGAAGGGAAGCACACGCTTTGGGTTTCCGGCCTCTGCTCGTCGGCTATTGGAGTGATGTTCTTGCCCCCTCCTGCTGGTGGTCTATACGCATTATACCGCGAATGAAGTAGCGTGTCACGACGAAAATGCTTAACCGGGAGACACTGTTTATCCCTGAATAGAATGGTGGATGTGTGCTGGAAAGGTATCTCAACTCCGCCTCTGGTGTTGTCGAGGTCGTGTCGCGCACCCTACCATGGCCATTCCAAACCGTTCGATTTAATGACGGAATGGCCCCTTTGTCCGGGGCGTCCTACATGGGGAATTTGCCAGCGAAAGCAAAGCGCTAGATTAATACATTATAAAGTTTATTCACTTACTGGCTAAAACAATAACATTACCCGCAAATACCATAATATAATCACCCACATTAAAAGAATAGCTAAATGAAATATATGTATAAAAGTCCTACAAATACTTGGCTATGTGCCAATCAAATGATATACAAAACACGTCCGAAATGGACAAACTAACTTGCTTGCTGATTCCGTAATGTTACGAAACCAATGCGAGTGGGCTCTTCTCCCTCTCACTCACCGACCGGCCCTAGTTCCCTTGTTTCAAGTTGTAATTTATTAATAACAGAATTTAAGTCCACTCATACCTTTTCTCCAGTTTATGGCTCCATCGGCGAAAGCGCTTTCCTCGATGAATACCTAAAGCTGCTGTGGCGGAAGAACACTTAAATGGGCACAAGGTTGTGGGAAATCATATTTGCAGATCGGCGAGAGTCACGAGAAGCCACTACCGGAATCAAATCTAACTCTCTCCTAATTAACTCCGCACAGAAATCATAATTAATTACACATTTACAAACACGAATACAATTACTCCGTCAATCCGTTGCTTCCTCTTTTTATACCCGATACTCAAAATGAGTATTGGGGTATATTAGATTTGTGGTAAAAGTGGATGTGTGTAACGTCCAGAAGGAATCGTTTCCGACCCCATAAAGTATATATATTCTTGATCAGCATCAATAGCCGAGTCGATTGGGCCCTGTCTGTCTGTCTGTCTGTCCGTCTGTCCGTCTGTCCGTCCGTCTGTCCGTCCCCTTCAGCGCCTAGTGCTCAAAGACTATAAGAGCTAGAGCAACGATGTTTGGGACCCAGACTTCTGTGATATGTCACTGCTACAAAAATATTTCAAAATTTTGCCCCGCCCACTTCCGCCCCCACAAAGGGCGAAAATCTGTGGCATCCACAATTTCGACGATACGAGAAAACTAAAAACGCAGAATCGTAGAAGATGACTATATCTTCTAGTGAGCAAAATCTGAACCAGATCGTATAATTATTATAGCCAGCATCAAGAAAACAATTTAATTTTTTCTCGCCCTGTCTCTCTCTAACACACACGTAGCATAGGCGGCCTTGCTTAGAGTAAAACATTAGCGCCTAGATCTCAGAGACTATAAAAGCTAGAGCAACCAAATTTGGTATCCACACTCCTAATATATCGGACCGAGACGAGTTTGTTTCAAAATTTCGCCACACCCCCTTCCGCCCCCGCAAAGGACGAAAATCTGGGGATATTCAAAAATCTCAGAGACTATTAAGGCTAGAGTAACCAAATTTGGTATCCGCACTTCTGTTAGATCTTACTATAAAATGTGTATCTCAAAATTTCGCCCCACCCCCTTCCGCCCACACAAAGGACGAAAATCTGTTGCATCCACAATATTGCACATTCGAGAAAACTAAAAACGCAGAATCATAGATAATGACCATATCTATCAGATTGCTGAATCTGGATCAGATCGGATAGTTTTTGTAGCCAAAAGCAAGAAATCAATTTGCAGTGGCTTCGCAGCGCCCGACGTCACGCTCAGACTGATTTTCTGTCTCTCTCGCACGCACTCTTTGTCGTGTCGTTCAATATTAGCGGCGTCTGCCGGAGGAGAGCCATACTGACTAAGTATCGGGTATTACTGTAGAGTTGCGGTGTCCGCAGCAACTCACAGCGTTCCCCCTCGTTTTTTCTATTCTCTTTCTACCGACTGTTATCTATGTTTCCTTTCCACCTCCTGAGCGAAAGGGAACAGCACAAATTCTTTTCCCCTGCTTCTGCAGGTGAAAGGTACGCGAAAGCAAAGAAAAGGCCAAACGGCCAATCTCCGATGGTGCTAGATCGACACTTTCTCTCCGCCGATCTGCTCGCGACCAAGGGACGGGCCCTCCTTATCTGCCGCGTCGCGCTCGACTACTAAAGTGCCGACGCCAACGCCTCGGGAAGCTAGCCGCTTGGGGGACCAAGCGCTCCTCAAATGTCTTCTCCCTCTGCTTCCACGCTCGCTTCTCCGATGGCTGAGCGCTTTCCTGACAATCCCAAAGGTTTAAACGCCACTTTGTTAGGCTTGCGGCTGCTGTTGTTTGCTGGCTGGCTTCCTTGGACGATCGAATCCGCACTGCTTAACTCGATTTACTAAGCGCCAAGACTACAAATGGGACAACTCTTTATTCTCCTTTAGCCCTTCTCTTCTCTTCCCGCAGCACTTACCCCAACCGGACTCAGCGCTATACGGCTTCTGACGACTGAATAGCCCACTCGCCTTCAACCAAGAATCTCGCAGTCGAATCTTGGATTTAGATATTTAGATTCCCTAGAGTTTTTCTCTTCACTAAATTCTTGGTTTTTCCTTTTCGTCGGACCGATACGCAACCGACTCAATGGACTTTCACGAGGGAATAGCCGATAGGGACGCCAACGTTCTGGCGGTAAATCGTCTAACAGGTCCCTGGATGCATTTTCAACAGAGATAGCCTGACGTTTTGACCTGTTACCGTCTTTTTGGTTTTCCCTTGACCTGTCGTTCGCCTGCCACTCTGAGCACTAGATGGCGCCACAAAAACTCAGCATTCCCTGCTACAAGCGCTACACCCCGTAGATGTTGTGCCGCTGCTGGCGAGGCTGTGCCGCAATCTGCTGCTGGCGGCGATTGCGTCCTCCACTGCTGCGGTAGCCAAACTCCCTATCATCGTAGCCGCCGCCGACGCCCCGCCCCATGATGCGCAGCTCCGGATCGGAATGGGCATGCCCCATGGAGGGACCGAACCCGGAGTCATTGCCCGATCGCTGTGTCATCTTCATGGATCGCCGGAACGAGGGTGGCGGCTGGGAGCGGGCATACCGCTGTCCCCTCACCGACCGCTACCTGGAGCGGGCATTCCTCGGCCGCTTGGCCGTCCGCGTGCACACATAGCAGCAGATGCGCCAGTAGAGAAAACTATGAAAGAGAGAAGTGGTGTGGAGTGGAGTCATTAGCGGCGGAGTCACGCAGCTGTGGAAATGTCAGCGCGCAGAGGCTCACCGGAATGACGTGGCCATCACATCCCCAATGTTGGACAGGCATCAGCGGGATGCCGACGATGGCATAGAAATCGTTGTCACCTTGCCCCAGTCGGATTTTAAGGTCTTTTAAGGCTTTATTTAGCTGTCACAAAGTTGAAAAGAGTAAACGTGTACATTTCCAAGTGCTGGAAACAAAAGTTTCACACCATATTTTGGGTGGCATCATTTTTACGCGCTAAAAAGTGAATTTTGAGTTTTGTGCTGTAAAATGGACACATCGAACAACGTACGCCTGCAACTTCAGCAGCAGCAGGCACGCAAATCGAATCAAAACATTCAGGTCTATGTGCGCGTTAGGTGAGTGCCCCATCTACGGGTAGTAGATCGCCCAATAAGTACGATTTCACGCAAGCGATGCATACGCTCCGCAGAGGTTGTGGATGTGCTCAATCCACGCGAGATCCTCACACGCCACACCCTCGACTCGAAGTTGACGAAGAAGTTTACGTTTGATCGGAGCTTCGGCCCCGAGTCCAAGCAATGCGATGTCTATGCGGTGGTGGTGTCGCCCCTGATCGAAGAGGTGCTAAGCGGCTACAATTGCACGGTGTTCGCGTACGGACAGACGGGTACTGAACAGAACAGAACAGAAATAAGGCTAAAACTGGCACAGGGAGAGCTTTTGGTCGTGGCTCACCCAATTCCTGGCTCAGATGCTGCTTGGAGATTGCTGCTCCAGATTGTCCTGCATGCGATCCTTGAACTGATCGCAGGCACTGCGTATCTTTTCATCGGTGTCCCTTCGCCGTTCGATGGTGCCATGAAGCTGCTCCGTTTCATTGGTGGCCAAATCTGCCACGGTCAGGATTTTGTGCGCCTGCGTCGTGAGCGTCTCCTCCGTTTTCATGTGCGAGGCCACCAGCTGTTTCTTCTCCTTGTAGTAGACTCCCCTTGGTGTCGGTTAGGTGCTGCTCCGTTTTCTTCAGCTCCTGGGTCTTCTCCACGAGACTCAGGCTCACCTCGTTGAAGGTCTTCTCCTTCGACTGCAGCTCATCTTTGAGGGCCTTCAGCAGCAACATCTTCTCGTTGAGCTCTCGATTCTGCGAGTCCATTTTCATGGTCATCTCCCCGTAGGTCTCCTCCGCCAGATAGATGCCATTCTTGTCTCGCGCTGCGAGGAGATCTCGCTTCAGTTTGTCAATCTCCTCGGTGTACTCCTTGAGGACCGTTTTCTTGGTTAGCTTCTGATTGACTTCTGGCTTATTCTGAATATTCTTCGCCCGATGCGCGTACTCCAGCGTGCTGAGTGTCTCGTCAATGTCCTTGTGCCCTGGCGAGGCATTGTGGCATTGATCGAGGTCTTTGTCCGGCCGCCCAGCGACTCCTGCAGCAGGCGCGTCAGCTTCGATTCGCGGTACGGGACATGGGGGGCCCGATCCACCAGAGCGGTAATCACACGGCCCAGCGTCAGGAGGCTCTGGTTGATTTTGACCGTCTCGCGCACGCGTATCCCCTTCTCGTTGCCCGCCTTGGAGACGTTCTCGCTGCCCGCCAGATCCACCAGATTGAGTTTTCCGATCTTCAGCATATCCTCGCCATCGATGCCGTTCTCACGAATGTGCACCACTATGGAGAAGACGGTGTGGCTGCGCGAGGACTGCGCGTTCATCAGGGTGGTCGCGGTCTTGCGTCGCTCCTTGCCCTTCTCCAGGAGCTTGTAGACATCGTCCTTGCTCTGGACAGTGATCTCCTCGAGGCCCTGGATGATCACCGAACACTTCTTTGTGCTGTCGTCGAAGATGCGTATCTTTGTGGAGTCATCGGTGGAGAGGAGGTCGCACAGCTCCTCGTTGTACAGCTCCAGGTAGGAAATGCGCATCGTAAACTCAACTTCCATCATGCGGAGTTCGTCGAAAAGGTGACTCAAGGCACGCGGTATGATGCCCACATCAGAGTCCTACAAAAGGGCCAAAGACAAAAGACAGGTAGAGCAGCAATTAACGTTTGAACCGCCTCCCTCGTCCGATTCTAGGAATTAGAAAACTGGTTCCCCTCTACTCACATCTTCCCAAGAGGACTTCAACTCCGCGGTCTCATTCCCCACCATCGTGTGCGTCTTGCCAGTACCCGTCTGTCCGTACGCGAACACCGTGCAATTGTAGCCGCTTAGCACCTCTTCGATCAGGGGCGACACCACCACCGCATAGACATCGCATTGCTTGGACTCGGGGCCGAAGCTCCGATCAAACGTAAACTTCTTCGTCAACTTCGAGTCGAGGGTGTGGCGTGTGAGGATCTCGCGTGGATTGAGCACATCCACAACCTCTGCGGAGCGTATGCATCGCTTGCGTGAAATCGTACTTATTGGGCGATCTACTACCTGTAGATGGGGCACTCACCTAACGCGCACATAGACCTGAATGTTTTGATTCGATTTGCGTGCCTGCTGCTGCTGAAGTTGCAGGCGTACGTTGTTCGATGTGTCCATTTTACAGCACAAAACTCAAAATTCACTTTTTAGCGCGTAAAAATGATGCCACCCAAAATATGGTGTGAAACTTTTGTTTCCAGCACTTGGAAATGTACACGTTTACTCTTTTCAACTTTGTGACAGCTAAATAAAGCCTTAAAAGACCTTAAAATCCGACTGGGGCAAGGTGACAACGATTTCTATGCCATCATCGGCATCCCGCTGATGCCTGTCCAACATTGGGGATGTGATGGCCACGTCATTCCGGTGAGCCTCTGCGCGCTGACATTTCCACAGCTGCGTGACTCCGCCGCTAATGACTCCACTCCACACCACTTCTCTCTTTCATAGTTTTCTCTACTGGCGCATCTGCTGCTATGTGTGCACGCGGACGGCCAAGCGGCCGAGGAATGCCCGCTCCAGGTAGCGGTCGGTGAGGGGACAGCGGTATGCCCGCTCCCAGCCGCCACCCTCGTTCCGGCGATCCATGAAGATGACACAGCGATCGGGCAATGACTCCGGGTTCGGTCCCTCCATGGGGCATGCCCATTCCGATCCGGAGCTGCGCATCATGGGGCGGGGCGTCGGCGGCGGCTACGATGATAGGGAGTTTGGCTACCGCAGCAGTGGAGGACGCAATCGCCGCCAGCAGCAGATTGCGGCACAGCCTCGCCAGCAGCGGCACAACATCTACGGGGTGTAGCGCTTGTAGCAGGGAATGCTGAGTTTTTGTGGCGCCATCTAGTGCTCAGAGTGGCAGGCGAACGACAGGTCAAGGGAAAACCAAAAAGACGGTAACAGGTCAAAACGTCAGGCTATCTCTGTTGAAAATGCATCCAGGGACCTGTTAGACGATTTACCGCCAGAACGTTGGCGTCCCTATCGGCTATTCCCTCGTGAAAGTCCATTGAGTCGGTTGCGTATCGGTCCGACGAAAAGGAAAAACCAAGAATTTAGTGAAGAGAAAAACTCTAGGGAATCTAAATATCTAAATCCAAGATTCGACTGCGAGATTCTTGGTTGAAGGCGAGTGGGCTATTCAGTCGTCAGAAGCCGTATAGCGCTGAGTCCGGTTGGGGTAAGTGCTGCGGGAAGAGAAGAGAAGGGCTAAAGGAGAATAAAGAGTTGTCCCATTTGTAGTCTTGGCGCTTAGTAAATCGAGTTAAGCAGTGCGGATTCGGTCGTCAAAGGAAGCCAGCCAGCAAACAACAGCAGCCGCAAGCCTAACAAAGTGGCGTTTAAACCTTTGGGATTGTCAGGAAAGCGCTCAGCCATCGGAGAAGCGAGCGTGGAAGCAGAGGGAGAAGACATTTGAGGAGCGCTTGGTCCCCCAAGCGGCTAGCTTCCCGAGGCGTTGGCGTCGGCACTTTAGTAGTCGAGCGCGACGCGGCAGATAAGGAGGGCCCGTCCCTTGGTCGCGAGCAGATCGGCGGAGAGAAAGTGTCGATCTAGCACCGTCGGAGATTGGCCGTTTGGCCTTTTCTTTGCTTTCGCGTACCTTTCACCTGCAGAAGCAGGGGAAAAGAATTTGTGCTGTTCCCTTTCGCTCAGGAGGTGGAAAGGAAACATAGATAACAGTCGGGAGAAAGAGAATAGAAAAAACGAGGGGGAACGCTGTGAGTTGCTGCGGACACCGCAACTCTACAGTAATACCCGATACTTAGTCAGTATGGCTCTCCTCCAGCAGACGCCGCTAATATTGAACGACACGACAAAGAGTGCGTGCGAGAGAGACAGAAAATCAGTCTGAGCGTGACGTCGGGCGCTGCGAAGCCACTGCAAATTGTTTTCTTGCTTTTGGCTACAAAAATTATCCGATCTGATCCAGATTCAGCAATCTGATAGATATTGTCATTATCTATGATTCTGCGTTTTTAGTTTTCTCGAATGTGCAATATTTTGGATGCAACAGATTTTCGTCCTTTGTGTGGGCGGAAGGGGGTGGGGCGAAATTTTGAGATACACATTTTATAGTAAGATCTAACAGAAGTGCGGATACCAAATTTGGTTACTCTAGCCTTAATAGTCTCTGAGATTTTTGAATATCCCCAGATTTTCGTCCTTTGCGGGGGCGGAAGGGGGTGTGGCGAAATTTTGAAACAAACTCGTCTCGGTCCGATATATTAGGAGTGTGGATACCAAATTTGGTTGCTCTAGCTTTTATAGTCTCTGAGATCTAGGCGCTAATGTTTTACTCTAAGCAAGGCCGCCTATGCTACGTGTGTGTTAGAGAGAGACAGGGCGAGAAAAAATTAAATTGTTTTCTTGATGCTGGCTGTAATAATTATACGATCTGGTTCAGATTTTGCTCTCTAGAAGATATAGTCATCTTCTACGATTCTGCGTTTTTAGTTTTCTCGTATCGTCGAAATTGTGGATGCCACAGATTTTCGCCCTTTGTGGGGGCGGAAGTGGGCGGGGCAAAATTTTGAAATATTTTTGTAGCAGTGACATATCACAGAAGTCTGGGTCCCAAACATCGTTGCTCTAGCTCTTATAGTCTTTGAGCACTAGGCGCTGAAGGGGACGGACAGACGGACGGACAGACGGACAGACAGACAGACAGACAGGGCCCAATCGACTCGGCTATTGATGCTGATCAAGAATATATATACTTTATGGGGTCGGAAACGATTCCTTCTGGACGTTACACACATCCACTTTTACCACAAATCTAATATACCCCAATACTCATTTTGAGTATCGGGTATAAAAAGAGGAAGCAACGGATTGACGGAGTAATTGTATTCGTGTTTGTAAATGTGTAATTAATTATGATTTCTGTGCGGAGTTAATTAGGAGAGAGTTAGATTTGATTCCGGTAGTGGCTTCTCGTGACTCTCGCCGATCTGCAAATATGATTTCCCACAACCTTGTGCCCATTTAAGTGTTCTTCCGCCACAGCAGCTTTAGGTATTCATCGAGGAAAGCGCTTTCGCCGATGGAGCCATAAACTGGAGAAAAGGTATGTGTTCGGAGCAGAACCCAGCCGATTAGCTGCTTGCCAAATAGCACCTAATTCTTGGCCCTCAGCCGCTTATTTTGTTTGTTACTTATGTCTATGTCACTCATTTGTTTGTTAAAGCTCTGCGCTTGCTTGCCCTGCTAAACGCTCTCTGCCAGCTCGCTCTTCGCTATCTCCGCTTTGCGTCTGCCTACCGACGTCGGCCGAGCGAAGCTGCGCTTAGCGATCGGAGCGGCAATGTAAAGGGCAGGCAAGCCACACTTGCAATTTGGATGTCACGCATTAAAGAACATATCGTAATTTTATTTCTGCGCCGAGTTTTGTTTAATTCGAAATAATTAGTCGGCCGATTGGGGATAAAAAACATTATCTCCACATAAAATTTGGTGACCCCGACGTGATCGAAGAGTTGCAGTGTCAATTAATAATCATTCGCGATCGACATTCGTTAGCCCTAGCAAATTTTCGGCGGTTAAGCACAATTCGGTGCTAAAACACACTTACATACACCTACATACACGCATTGCTGGCTATTAATTTCTCTGTCGCGACAATTCGGTCAGTGCAGTGCGGTAGGCAGTGCAGCGAACTCACTAATACACACAAGCGGAGTACAAAGCGGAATCGGACAGCTCGCACAGCCGCACAGCTAAAGGCACGTTTATACGTATACAGGGTGTCTTTTTCGGTCGTGCTGAGTGACTCTTTTAAAACCTCAACATGGCAGCACCTGAGCCTACCAATGTCGCGAACGCAGCAATGCCGAGTGATGTAGATTTCTACAAGCACAAGGCCGAGTCCATCGCGCGCCAACTAAAGGCCATGGATCGCTTTCTTACCAAGGAAGAGCTTGCCGAGTTAGATGAGGCAGAACTTCAAGCTCGCTTAGAGCAAATCGAGCGAATGAATGCGGATTTCGATGCCGCTCAAACGAGCCTTGAAAGGCTGGATTTCCTGCAGTTAGCCCATGATGCCCGGCTGGACTTTTCGAATGTTTATGTCAAGGTTAGGTCCAGGCTGTCGCGGGAGTTGATGGCTGCTCGCACGGTAAATGTTGCCAATTCAACGGCTCGTCATACTCTCGAGGGGAATTCGTCGTTGTTCGCCTATAATAGTACAGGCCGTTCTCGAATGCCCGAGTTGCAGCTTCCGCGATTCAGTGGGAGCTACATGGATTGGCCAGAATTCCACGCGATGTTTTCGACAATGGTGCACAAAGACCATCGTATACCAATCATCGAAAAATTCCAATATCTTCGTGGATGTCTAGATGGTGCTGCGCTGGATACGATTCGTTCCTTGGAACTTTCTGAGGAGAATTACGACAAGGCGTTGAATTTACTAATGTTGCGATTCGATAATAAACTGTTACATTTTCAGGCACACGTCAAGGCTATTTTCGGGCTGCAAGGGGTGGAGAAGGGCTCGGCTATCGGCTTGCGCGCGCTCAGCGATAAAATCAATTCGCACTTGCGTGCACTTCAGACCTTGGCGACCCCGCAGGAGATTTCCGATGGGTTGCTGATCTTCATCATAGGCACGAAATTGGACCACAAGACCAAGGAGAAATGGGAAGAGAACTTGCCGACGTCAGGATTGCCTCGGTGGTCAAGCATGGCCTCATTCTTGGAAGCAAGATGTCGGATGCTGGAAAATTTGGGATCGGCTATGGTAACAATTCCTAGCCAGCAGGTGGGAGAAAGTAAACCTAGCACCCTAATCACCTCCATTAACGATCATAATAGCTCAACATGCAAGTATTGCAAATCCTCCGATCACTACATATCCCGATGCCAGGCATTTATAGATCTCCCTGTTTTTTCTCGATACAAGGAGGTGAAGAAGCGCCATTTATGTCTAAGCTGCCTCAACAAAGGCCATTCATTGCAACGCTGCAAGTCAGGGGCATGTAGAAATTGCCAAGCCAAGCATCACACACTGCTCCACATGCAGTCGGGCGCTGACGCTGAGTTGCCGTCGCCGAGCACGGAATCGACCCAGCATGATCCTGCAAGTGCCCTAGTAGCAAGCAAATATATTAGCCCTCCCCCCTCGAGTCAAAAATCTCTGCCTAGCCAAAACGTGCTGCTAGCTACTGCAATCGTATATGTCAGGGGCCGTTTTGGATCGCTTATTCCATGTCGTGCCATTTTAGATTCCGCTTCTCAGGTTAACTTTATAACATCGAGACTCGCCAATCAGCTGCAGTTAGATCCTCACCCGTCTCACGTTAAAATCGCCGGTATTGGAGAGTCAATTCTACCATCCAGCAAGGCTGTGGACATCGTCCTGCAATCTCAAGACGAAAGCTATCGCGGTTTCCTCTCTGCAATTATCACTGCCTCAATCACAGGAATGCAGCCTAACTTCGGCCTAGACGCAAAGGATTGGCCAATGCCAAATAACCTAAAACTAGCTGATCCTAATTTCGCCAAGCCCCAGCGTGTCGATCTGTTGATAGGTGCTGGTTTGTTTTTCGAATTAATGTGCGTTGGACAGATTCGACTGTCAGACCAATTGCCAACATTGCAGAAGACGAAACTTGGCTGGATAGTGTCAGGAAGTATTAAAAACTCTGAGAAAGCCCGTGCGGCGCTAGCAGCCGTTGAAGATCCCCCTGTCATCTCCGCTTGCGAGACTAATTTGTGCGATATTGTAAGGCGGTTTTGGGAAGTCGATGGAGATTATTCGCCCTCATCAATTTCGGAGGAAGATGTTCATTGCGAACAGCATTTCGTCACAAACTGCATTCGCCTAGAGTCCGGAGCTTACTCCGTGCGTTTGCCAACCAAATTCAGTCTAGAGGAATTAGGAGAATCGTATCAGCAGGCGCTACGTAGATTTCTCAATTTGGAGAGGAAGCTAGCAAAAAATGCACAGCTTAAGGCAAAATATATGGAGTTTCTTCAGGAGTATCGTGATTTAGGACACATGTCGCCAGCTTCGCGGCAGTCAGACCTCCCGCAGTACTTCTTGCCTCACCATTGCGTCCACAAGCAGGATAGTACAACCACCAAATTACGCGTAGTGTTCGATGGATCTGCCAAAACAGCGTCTGGAGTATCACTGAATGATGCGCTTATGGCTGGACCCACCATCCAACCTAAAATTCTGATAACTCTGCTTCGTTTCCGCTTTTTTAAAGTCGCCTTGTGTGGCGATATCTGCAAAATGTACCGCTGTGTACGCGTTTCCCATCCCGATACGCACGTGCAGTGCATCCTATGGCGCAATGACCCGAAGGAGGAGATTCAGGTGTTCAAGTTGGAGACTGTTACTTACGGAACCAAACCTGCCGCTTTCTTAGCAATTCGTGCTATGCATCAATTGGCAAATGATGAAGAGTTGCGTTTTCCGCTTGGCGCTGATGTTGTTCGAAGAGATTTCTATGTCGATGATCTCATATCTGGAGGGGACAGCATTGATTCTGTCATCAAAATTCGTCAGCAGGTAAAGGAGCTACTTTCGAAAGGATGTTTTCCCATACGTAAATGGTGTTCCAATGAACCCGCTGCTTTGGAAGGCGTATCGGAGGCGGATCGCGAAAAGTTCCTTACCTTTCATGACGGGACTGAAGTAACCAAGGCGCTTGGTCTAGTTTGGGATCCCACCACGGACAATCTTCTGTTTAGCTTCGCTCACGTCGGAACCGCTGCAGGCCCAATATCGAAGCGTTCGGTCCTGTCTACACTAGCTAGGTTCTACGATCCTCTAGGGCTCATCTCTCCCATCATCACAAAAGCTAAAATATTTATGCAGTCGCTATGGAACGAAAGCCTAAAATTGAATTGGGACGAAAGCCTGCCCCAGGATCTACATACGACTTGGATTGAGCTGACTTCGCAGTTGTCGATGGTTAAAAACTTTAAGTTTCCACGTTACGTGCTTCGGCAGCAAGCCAGATTAGAAATGCACGCGTTTTGTGATGCGAGCCAAGCAGCATATGGCGCCTGTGTATACATGCGTTCGGAAGCTCTTGGCATTGTGCAAAGTCATCTCTTATGCTCTAAATCCAGAGTCGCGCCCTTGAAAAGTATGACTATCCCCAAGCTTGAGCTGTCCGCTGCCCTCGTATTAGCCGAACTAGTGTCCACCATAGTTAAGGGATTATCAGCTCCATGCCAAATACATTGCTGGTCGGATTCGTCCATAGCCCTTGCCTGGATTCGAGAATCACCATTGAATTTTAATATATTTGTTTCTAATCGAGTTCAGCGGATTCAGGAGCTCACCGCTGGAATGACTTGGCATCACGTGCCCACAAAGTTGAATCCTGCCGACATCATATCACGTGGAGCCACGCCCGCTGAACTAATGGATAGCAGCCTTTGGATCTCTGGACCACCATTCTTGCGTCTTGAGAGCTCAGAGTGGCCTGCAGGCTTGCAATTGCCGACCGATGTACCAGAACGTCGTCATGCAGCATTGGTTGTTTCAAACGAAAGGGATGTATCGTACGATTGCAAATTTCAAAACTCATTCGGATCCATGCAGCGCGTCTTTGCTTACATATATCGATTCTACATTCTCAAGGACAAAGGCATAGCGCGGTCGAAGGGTCAACTTACCGTAATCGACATCAAAAATGGTACGCATTTGCTCATAAGGGCAATACAGCAGCAACAATTTTCGGAAGAGATAAGGGCCCTCGCCAGCAAACAGGCCCTACCCCCAAAAAGCACGATGGCCTCACTGAATCCATTTCTGGATAGCTTTGGATTGCTGCGTGTTGGAGGCCGCCTCCAAAATGCCGAATTGGACTACGACGCGAAGCACCCGATCCTGCTTCCTAAGGGACATCCTGTCACTGTCTCTATTATTATCTTCTTTCACGAAAGGTTTCTCCACGCAGGAGCTCAAGGATTGCTCGGACTGCTTCGGCAAAAATTCTGGCCTATTGGCGGACGCAAATATGTTGCGGGAATCATTCGCAAATGCGTTAGATGCTTTCGTTTGAAGCCAGTGCTGAGGGAACATATCATGGGAAACTTGCCTGCGGATCGCGTAAGGACTAATCCAGCATTCCACACAACGGGCGTTGATTTTTGCGGACCCTTTTATCACAAGTCGGAAGTCAGAAGCAGGCCTCCTATCAAATGTTACATCGCTGTCTTCGTATGCTTTAGCACCAAAGCAACTCATTTGGAAGTCGTTCGGGATCTATCTACAGAATCCTTTCTGGCAGCATTAAGGCGTTTTATAAGTCTACGTCCCAAACCTCGAATCATCTGGTCAGACAACGCTACAAATTTTGTAGGAGCAAAAAATGAGCTTTTGGAGCTTCGGCAAATGTTCCTCAGCGATCCTCATACGTCGGCTGTGTCACATCTCTGCGTTTCTAGTGGAATCGACTGGAAATTCATCCCCCCTCGCTCACCTCATTTTGGGGGTTTGTGGGAGGCGGCTGTTAAAGCAGCTAAATATCATTTTCATCGCATCGTCGGGACCTACATTTTTACTCTTGATGAAATTCAGACCTTGGCTTGTGAAATCTCTGCTTTGTTAAATTCCCGTCCGCTTTATGCAATTACAGAAAGTCCCGATGATCTAGATGTGCTCACGCCAAACCACTTTCTCAATGGAGCCCCGAAAGCTGCATTCGACGAGCCAGATGTGGCGCATCTCCGGGTCAACCTACTTAGTCGATGGCAGCGGCTGTGTCAAATGAAGCAGGCGTTTTGGAGAAAATGGAGCACGGCGTATCTTTCGATTCTTCAGGAGCGGAGCAAGTGGCGGGCATCGTCTCCAAACATCAAGCTAGGAGCGCTCGTCATGATCAAGGAGGAAACGCTGCCACCATTAAGGTGGCCGCTTGGCCGCATTGAGAGCGTCATCCCAGGAAAAGATGGAACCATCAGAGTAGCCGTCATCCGCACTCAAAAAGGCCTTTTCAAGAGGGCCGTTGGAAAAATAGCGGTTCTGCCCCTTCAGGATGGATCTGTTGAAAGCCTTTGCCTTCCAACGGGGGGTGAATGTTCGGAGCAGAACCCAGCCGATTAGCTGCTTGCCAAATAGCACCTAATTCTTGGCCCTCAGCCGCTTATTTTGTTTGTTACTTATGTCTATGTCACTCATTTGTTTGTTAAAGCTCTGCGCTTGCTTGCCCTGCTAAACGCTCTCTGCCAGCTCGCTCTTCGCTATCTCCGCTTTGCGTCTGCCTACCGACGTCGGCCGAGCGAAGCTGCGCTTAGCGATCGGAGCGGCAATGTAAAGGGCAGGCAAGCCACACTTGCAATTTGGATGTCACGCATTAAAGAACATATCGTAATTTTATTTCTGCGCCGAGTTTTGTTTAATTCGAAATAATTAGTCGGCCGATTGGGGATAAAAAACATTATCTCCACAGTATGAGTGGACTTAAATTCTGTTATTAATAAATTACAACTTGAAACAAGGGAACTAGGGCCGGTCGGTGAGTGAGAGGGAGAAGAGCCCACTCGCATTGGTTTCGTAACATTACGGAATCAGCAAGCAAGTTAGTTTGTCCATTTCGGACGTGTTTTGTATATCATTTGTATGGCGCATAGCCAAGTATTTGTAGGACTTTTATACATATATTTCATTTAGCTATTCTTTTAATGTGGGTGATTATATTATGGTATTTGCGGGTAATGTTATTGTTTTAGCCAGTAAGTAAATAAACTTTATAATGTATTAATCTAGCGCTTTGCTTTTGCTGGCAAATTCCCCATGTAGGACGCCCCGGACAAAGGGGCCATTCCGTCATTAAATCGAACGGTTTGGAATGGCCATGGTAGGGTGCGCGACACGACCTCGACAACACCAGAGGTGGAGTTGAGATACCTTTCCAGCACACATCCACCATTCTATTCAGGGATAAACAGTGTCTCCCGGTTAAGCATTTTCGTCGTGACACGCTACTTCATTCGCGGTATAATGCGTATAGACCACCAGCAGGAGGGGGGCAAGAACATCACTCCAATAGCCGACGAGCAGAGGCCGGAAACCCAAAGCGTGTGCTTCCCTTCGCTGAATAACAGCTAGCCTGGCAGGATTTATATACACAGACGTGCGTAGGTGACACGTTACATTTATGAATCATAGATATAGTATTATAACTAAAAATTGGCGCCCAACGTGGGGCCACACCTATTCAGGTGTGACACCATCAACCCTGTGACATCCTTTTTGTTGTTTTTAAACCTTCCCGATTCAGCATAGACGGCATTGACCAAAATTGTTTCTCTGGAAGTGGTCATTGCTCAAGAATATCTTCTTTTCTCACAACCAAGTAGAGGGTCCGTCAGACGATTCGGAAAACGGAAGTAGAAGTTTTGACTTCTGGAGCGTCTTCTGGCCACGTCTGAGGAGCGTTTCGAAAAGTGCATCGATCTTAATAATACCCTACTTTTTCTGAGGCAGGAGTCTTAAACATGGTCTTTCGGGCGCATAGGACTGCAGAGGGAATCTCGTTTACTTACGGAACCCTGTCCACGGCTGAAGGGCTGTGCGGAAGGCTTAGCCATTGCTGCTGATGAGTTTTAGCGCGTTGGACATACTCGGATTAATCTTGATTATAGAATTCCGTTGGCCACGAGTGAAATCAGAAGCAGCATGCTCATTTCAAGTATAGAGTGCCGAGCCGAGATTTTTGGACGACAGCGGCGCGAATCAAAGCAGCAGCTGGCCACGGCTCGCGCATGCAGTTGTTGTTGGTTTTGATAAGACAGCGACAAGTGCAAGGCGTCTGCGCGCGTACACATTCTTTTCATTTTCTTTTGTGCTTAGGAATTGGGGTCTCAATTAGCATAGGGTCCGTTTCGCATGGGGATTAGCTATGCGTAAGGCAAAAATTTTTATGACTTTATTTTATCGTATCATATTCTTTGCGTTCTATTCTTGTGGTTTACATTCCATGTGTGTTATTTGGTAGGGCTGTTGATTTGCTAGCTCTCTCGCTGTACAAGGGAAGCGAGACTTGAGAACAGCTGTGGCGGTTGCTGGGCCACTGACCCTAAGTTGGCAACGTAGGAAGCTATGAATTATAACACGAGGAATCAGTTCTCTTTGCAATTTGAGTTCACGTACAATTACTTATTATTTTTGAATTTTTAGGTCATCTTAGGTTTGCTAGCATAAGTTATCTGACTTTTAACTAGAATACTTAATTTAGTTTTACTATTAATACATTTTTAACTTTGGTTTTGTCTGCGTTTGATAAGTAAGTGTTTAGGTTTTGTCGTGTAGTTTTTGTGGGATATATTTTTGTCAGGACAGTTAGGAATTAAGTTTGATTTATTTTTTTGTACAATGGAGAACCCCGATAACGAGCCTGAACCGGCTCCGGCGCCAAAATGCCAGTTGTGTGGGAAAACTTTGGCTTCGGCTCCTACATTGAAAACAAAGTGCAGCCACGAGTTTCACAAAACTTGTATGTCAAGACCCATACTACCTGTCCCACATGCAAGACGCTATGCGTCGATAGAAGTACTCCTCATAATACCAGGTCCCAGGCCAAGCAAAACGAGCAGCCATAACCGCTGAAAGAGTTAGTAGCATGGTTACACAGGCCATCAGCACGATGCAAAACGAGGTGGTAGCCCAGCTCACGGACAAAATGGCTCAAATCATTCAGTCCAGCATAGCAGCACATTTCCAAGAGACTGGCAATAGCATTCCTCAAGGGAATAGACGTGGGGAAGCGGATAACCCGTCCAACAAAATAGGGACAGAGAAGTGGAGGAAACATTCCGACAGGGACTGAATAGTCAGTATTCAGCACAGTTTCCGAGCTACGACCGTCCAAGCAGTGCAGTCTCAGATCTGAGTCAGCGACCGGACAAAGTCGCCCATATCCTCAATAGTTGGAAATTACGTTTCAATGGGACCCAAGAAGGATTGAGCATTGATAATTTTCTCTATAGGGTAGAGGCTTTGACGCATCAGACTCTCGAGGGAAATTTTCCAGTTCTGTGCAGTAACGCCAGTCTGCTTTTTGACGGAAAGGCCAGAGATTTTTATTGGCGTTACCACAAGACTTCCGGATCGATGAGATGGGACCGGTTATGCCAAGCCCTAAGAAAGCAGTTTAGGGATTCTCGAACCGATGTGGATATCAGAGAAGCGATAAGGGACAGGAAGCAAAAAGAAAAAGAAAATTTCGATTCCTTCCACGACGCCCTGGTACAGCTGATGGATGATTTGAAACTCCCATGTCAGAGAAAGCGATTGTGGAAACTTTACGGCGCAATTTGCGACCTGAAATTAGACATGAGCTCCTGAATGCCCAAATCGACTCCGTAGAACGTTTGAGAGAAGTCTGTCGTAGAAGGGAGGGTTTTCTCGACGACATTGGGCGGAGTCATGGGTACCAGAAATTGATTCCTTTCCGGAAACAGGTTGCGGAATTGGTAGAGGAAGCCCAATTAGAGGAGGCCTCCGAATTCTCGGATGTAGAAGAAGAGGACGAGGTGGCAGCCATGGCACTGATTTGCTGGAACTGCCGAAAGGAGGGGCATCGCTACCACGATTGCGATAGCAAAAGGAAAATTTTTTGCTTTGGGTGCGGAGCACCTAATAAATATAAGCCGTCGTGTAGCAAATGCCAAAAAAACGGCAAAGTGAACACCCAGCCTCGCCAGCCGGTCAGTGTTCAGCGCAAGCAGTCGAGTGCAGAGGCGAAATCCCAGTAGGGATACTTAAAACTACCGCCCAGCTTCCGTCTGAGAAATCAGAATCCGACATACACCAAGCTTTAGTCTGGCCACAACTAGTCCATGCCAGATCCCATTCGCTTTTCACCAACGACCAACCCAGTAATAAGTCCCTCACAAGGAGTGCAAGAAGGATGAGAGCGTTCCGGCAGGCGGCGAAAGCGATTAATTGCATTCGTTACAAGCAGAAGGACAAGCGTCCATATGCGGAAGTTCGCCTGTTGGATCAAACGGTCCTTGGTCTATTGGACACCGGAGCAGCTATGAGTGTTATAGGCGGAAAGTTAGCAGAACGCGTAATCCAAAGCCGAATTCCTTTTAAGAGAGGAGTTGTAAATGCTTCCACTGCGGATGGACGGAGGCAAGAGGTAGTGGGACGACTGCGGACACCGGTGCAGTATAAGGGTGCAGTGAAGGACCTTGAGCTGCACATTATTCCAACGCTCAGCCAGGACTTGTATTTAGGGATCGATTTTTGGTCAAGTTTCGATTTATTACAACCCAGCATATCGCTGGCAGAGATAGTTCATGAACCGCAGAACCTCAGCCGAGCGGAAATGGACCAGTTGCAAGCGACCATCAATTTATTTCCTTCGTTTTCCGTTTCCGGTCTAGGAAAGACGGCTCTGCTTTCGCATTCAATTGATGTAGGTGATGCAAAAGCCGTGAAGCAGAGACACTTCCCTGTATCTCCTGCGGTAGAGAAATTGTTATATGCGGAGATAGATCGGATGCTCAGCTTAGGGGTGATAGAGGAATCCGATAGTGCGTGGTCATCACCAGTAGTATTGGTGCAGAAGCCAGGAAAGGTGAGGCTATGTTTAGATAGTAGGAAAGTTAACGCGGTGACCAAAAAAGACGCGTATCCGTTACCACAAATTGATGGGATTCTAGGACGTCTTCCTAAGGCGTTGTTTATTTCGAGCCTGGATCTTAAGGATGCCTATTGGCAAATTCCCTTAGAGCCGAGCTCACGCGATAAAACAGCGTTCACGGTTCCGGGGAAACCTCTCTACCAGTATAAGGTAATGCCTTTTGGCCTCACTAATGCTTCGCAGACCATGACAAGGCTGATGGACAAGGTAATTCCGGCCAGTTTAAGAAATGAAGTTTTTGTGTACCTGGACGACCTTTTGATTGTGTCGGACAGTTTTGAGTCACATCGGAGGGTGTTGAGTGAAGTGGCAAGTTACATAAAAGCGGCAGGGTTAACGCTGAATGTGGAGAAAAGCAAGTTTTGCATGAAGTCAGAGCGGTATTTGGGGCATATAGTAGGCGAAGGGGTGATTCGTACAGATCCGGATAAGATTTCGGCTATGTCCGATTTTCCTTTGCCAAAATCCCTAAAGTCTCTGCGTCGTTTCCTAGGTATGGTAGGCTGGTACAGGAAGTTTATAAGCAACTTCGCATCGGTAGCCGCGCCTCTCACGAACTTGCTCAAACCCAGACAGAAATTTTCAATGACTCCAGAGGGTCAGGAGGCTTTTGAAAAGCCTTTTGCTCAGCACCAGTTTTGCGTAGTCCTGATTTTAGCAAACCATTCTATGTTCACTGTGACGCTAGCATGACAAGCGTTGGGGGAGTGCTGGTGCAGAAGACGCCGGAGGGGACGAATATCCGATTGCGTTTGTATCGAAAAAACTCAACAAAGCCCAAAAGAACTATTCGGTCACCGAACAAGAATGTCTGGCCGCAATAGTTTGCATAAATAGGTTCAGAGCTTACATCGAGGGGCATGAATTTACTGTAATCACTGATCACGCCTTTTTAAAGTGGCTCATGTCACAAACTGACTTACACTCACGTCTAGCCCGATGGGCATTAAAGCTGCAGAGTTTCTCGTTTAAAATCGAGCATCGTAGCGGCAGGCTTAATGTGGTTCCGGATGCTCTTTCTCGCGTAAATGAGGAGGAAGTGGCGACTCTAGACGCGAGCAATGGGTTGTTGGTGGATTTGGAATCGCCAGAATTCAAGGCAGAAGATTACGTGGAGATCGGAGAAAGGGTTAGGGGCAATATTGATAAGTTGCCAGATCTCAAAATTGTAGATAACTTGTTGTATCGTAGGTCAGATCACGCAACAGGAGAGGTGCTACATGATTTGGAAACTCTGGATTCCTCAAGAGTTAGTGGTTGACGTTTTGCGTAACGCGCACGACAATCCACTGGCTTCCCATGGAGGCATTCACAAAACCCTAGAAAGGATACGGCGGTATTATTACTGGCCTGGTTTGGTTGCCGATGTGAAGAAGTATATCCAGGCTTGTGATGTCTGCAAGACTACCAAGGCCCCAATACAATCCAGAGACCGAAGATTGGAATTGCGCCCGAGTCACAACGTTTCTTCCAGAAATTATATGTAGATTTCCTGGGGCCATATCCCCGTTCAAGAAGTGGACATATAGGCATCTTTATCGTCCTCGATCACTATTCTAAATATGTGTTTCTTAAGGCAGTGAAGAAGTTGACCGCGGACGTGGTAGTCAAATACATGCAGCAAGATCTTTTTCATGCTTTCGGGGTTCCGGAGACAATAGTATCCGACAATGGCACACAATTTAAGTCTGAGGCATTCCAAAAGCTACTCCGGGAATATAAAGTTTCGCACATTCTCACGGCCCTGTACGCACCCCAAGCTAATGCTTCCGAACGTGTAAATCGCTCGGTGATTGCAACAATCCGACTGGGACGAGCACCTCAGCAGCATTTGCTGCGCATTGCGTTCGGCGGTGCATGCAAGTCTGAATGCAACTCCTTATTATTTGGTGTTCGGACAGCATTTCATCACGTCCGGGGCAACATACAAGCTTCTGAGAGCATTGCGGGTGATGGACGACAGGTCAGCAGTTTTCTCGCGGGAGGATTCATTAGACTTGGTTCGAAGCAAGGCTCTAGAAGTCATGAAAAAACAGAACGATAAGAATGAACGGCAGTATAACTTACGGTCGAGAGACATATCCTACAATGTCGGCCAGGAGGTGTTCCGAAGAAATTTCAGGCAGAGCAATTTTCAGTCAGGGTACAGCGCGAAGTTGGGTCCGGCCTTTCTGAAGGCCAGGGTCAAAAAGAAGATAGGGCAGGCCTACTATGAGTTAGAGGATTTGCAGGATCGTTACGTAGGACGGTTTCACGCGAAAGATCTTCGTCAGTAAACCAACTGATTCAAGCTGTCCTGTTATCATTCTTGGGAGTGTGACCCCCAAGCCTGTATATATATATATCTTAATTTTAGACCGATCCGACCACGCCCACACCAAACGCCCATAAAAGAAAAGATTCGCTAATATTGATTTTTAACACGTAGTCCATTATGATAGAATATGTTATTAAAATTCTTAAAAATTTATATTTTTACACTTAAACTTAATACTTAGAGGGTGATGAATGTTGAAGTTTTTCAAAGTACAACGAATTTATTATTAATCTTCTTCTACATCTATTTCTATTGAAAATGAATTTTCATTATCGGAATCCGATTCGTCACTTTCACACATACCAGAATAAGTATCAGTTTCTAGGGAAGCATTATTGTTATAAAAAATATTTTCAAAACATGGTGTTTCTAAAAGTTCAATAACAGCTTTCGGCAATGGATCCTTTTTATTTCCACCCAATCTTTTTGTCAGATAGATGCTCGATACAAGAGGATCAGAGGAATCCATTGCTCTTTGGAAAACATCTGTCATATTGTTGCGTCGTGAATCCTTTCGAGCATGTAATCGTCTGTCACTCTTATAGTATTTATTGCGTGCTTCCGAAGCGTTTTCTCCAAGAACACCTACTGGCAGTACTGATGCTTCTATTATTTCGAAACCGTGAATTAAAACTTTATGAACTGTTGCCGACATCGGAAACCATGAGTACAAGGACATATATAGTGTAACTATTTCTTGACAATATTTTTTAAATAGTTTTGCATCAATTGACAGCTGGCAGGAAATCGCAATTAAAATGTTTTGAAAATATGTGATGAGAGACTCATCAATACCTAAGATTTGAGCGAATAGCTTAGCTTTTTAAAAGGCTTTTCTTGCTGTGTTGCCGTCCTTGGTGTTTCCACTTCCATTTTGTTTAGGCTTGTCGACATGTAGAGCCATATTCCTCCACATCTTCTCCTGTATGAGCTTTTACTTTTTCGCCATTTCTTTTTTTCCATTTTCATCTCTAACTTGCCATTTTTCGAGTCCAGTTCTATAAGCAATTTTAAGAACAAACTCAAAAAATCGAATCCATGCGTGAAGTGGACTCATGCCACATTGTAATGTTCCATGTCTAGGCTTTAATTTCGGTGAATCCATATTTCCACTTTCCATGAAATCTTTTGGACTTGCTCTACAGATGGGACATAATTGGCAAGATTTAGTTTCAGCCAAAATGTTCAAAACTTTCCCGTCTAAAAGTGTCATATGCAGATTATATTTTACTGTTATGTTTCTTCCATTTATAAATGTGCAGACATATGAAGATAAATCTTTAATTTGATCGTCCAAATTTTTTTTTTCTACGATAATATGGTCTTTAGTCTCTTTAACAAATTCAAGTTTGATTGGCCTACAAAATCTAATAGACTGAGGAGTACGATTTAGCCACAATATATTTCCAATATCATCCATTAATTTGAGAGGAACCATTGTTGTCGCGAAAAGGGATTGGTCAAAAACCATTAGATCGCTGACAAAAAAGTTTTTCTCCGTGCTTATTTTGTATGCCTTCAGTTCTTCGAAAATCCAACTCGAAAGTGCTGCGGCGTTTCGATTATTCTCAATGTAAATACTGAGCAGCTTTTCATAAGTGAACTCCACCTCACCTACAAATAAATTAAAATGCGCACACCGGCGCAAAATGGCGCAAAAACAAGTTTCAGGATTATTTTATACACAGCTTGCACTACAATATTACATAATTACTTTCTCGCACAATCGCGCACAAAATTAGTTATTGACCATAAGAGACGGGCACATTGGTTAAGTATTCTCTACCTTTAGGTTAGGTTAGGTTAACCCGGACGGCCCTCAGCGGGGCCACGCATAGGCCAATATGGCCCTTAGTTATCCGGATGGGGGTGTGTATGAACCGTCGCGGGAGTGTTAATGTGCTTTTAAAAAGTCCCCGAGAATCGAGGTGTTTTTAGCATAGGCCAGCAGTTCCTGTGGCGTCCTTTTGGAGGCATCTTCCAGTGATGCCAACACTGGGGCGCCCAGGTATCTCCTCCTTGCCCTTGAGAGAGCCGGACAGTTGCAGACGAGATGTTCCATTATCTTCGAGGTTCTGCAGGTGGTGGTACTCCTCCACCTGCTATCAGTCTGGTCTCTAGCCTGCTTCTCTAGATCGCCTTGCAGCGTTCTGAGGGAGACAGGCACGTTCTCGGTTCTCCTATTCTCCAGCCCGACGCCTTCCTTAGCTAGTACGTCCGCCGCTTCGTTTCCTTCGATGCCCTGGTGGCTGGGAACCCAATAGATCCGCACTGTCTTTGTCGTGCTTAGGATGTCTAATGCCTCCCTGCTCGCCAAGACACTTCTGGAACTGACCGCGGACGACTGCATGGATCTTATCGCCGCTTGGCTGTCGACGAATACGTTGACCGCATCGTGTGCTCGTTCTGTTAGGAGAGCGACCTCCGCTGCCTTCCCGATGGCAAAAACTTCTGCCTGGAATATGCTGCATTGGTCCGGTAGCTTATACGACAGCCTTATCTCAGGGTCTGTACAGGGTCTTGGAGCCGTCTGTGTATATGTTGAGGTGCTCAGTTTGGTCCCTTCCAATTTTCCAGTCTTCAGGTCCCAAAGATGTGGTTGTTTTGACGTCAAGGCAAGTTTGGGGGGTCATGTAATCAGTTGATCTGGTCATGTCCCTGCCAATTGAACTGTGCCCGTATCCTTGTATGGATAGGTTTCCTGATGCTATAAGGCGTTGTGCTGCCTTTCCCGCAATCAGGCGAGCGTGAATGTCCAGGGGGTCGATTCCGAATATAGTTTCGAGTGCTTTTGTTGGGGTTGACCTCAGCGCCCCTGTAATACAGAGCAGAGCCTGTCGCTGAGTCTTTTCCATAAGCTTATGGTATGTCTTCTTTTCAATAGCCTGCCACCACACTAAGGCTCCATACAGCAGAGTTGGTCGCACCACCGAGATGTAGATCCAGTGCATTAGAGCAGGTGACAGGCCCCATGTGCTGCTGAGCATCTTCTTGGATGCATAAAGCGCAATGGTAGCCTTCTTCACCCTTTCCACTACATTGGGCCTCCATGCCAGCTTGCTGTCCAGTACTGTGCCTAGGTATTTCACCTGTGATTTTGGAGTCAGCCTAGTTTGGTAAATTTTCGGGGGGGGGTCCATATCGGTACCTTGTACCTCTTGGTAAAGAGGATGAGGTCCGTCTTGTCCGCGTTGATACTGAGTCCTACCTCTTCCGCCCACTCACGTATCTCCCTGAGTGTACGTTCCATTATGGAGCTGAGGGTCGATGGACATACACCCGTAATAAGTATGCTTATATCATCTGCATAGGCTGTTATTTTTGGGGCCTTCCTTTCAAATCTCTTAATGAGGTCGTCGACCACCAAATTCCACAGTAGTGGCGACAGGACTCCACCCTGAGGTGTGCCTCTGTGTGCCCCCTTTACCATGGAAGCGGTGCCCCACTCCGATTGCACCCGTCTACAACTTAGGAGGTTTTTGATCCAGACGTTGATTGCAGGGTGTATGTTATTCGCTTCTAGGCGACTTGTTATTGCGGTTGTTGCCACGTTGTTGAATGCTCCTGAGATGTCCACAAATGCTCCCAAAGCATACTTTTTGTTGTGAAGGGCGCTCTCGATGGTGGCTACTAGCGAGTGTAGTGCCGTCTCCACTGATTTCCCCTTAGTGTAGGCGTGTTGGTTTATTGACATCAGTTCCCCTACCTCATTCCTGATGTGTAAATCCAACAGCTTTTCTAGTGTTTTTAGTAGAAAGGAGGTAAGGCTTATCGGTCTGTAATCCTTGGGACTCACGTGGCTGCACTTTCCTGCCTTAGGGAGGAAGACAAGCCTCGAGGTTCTCCATTGGATGGGGATATAGCCTGTACTTAGGCATGCTGAGTATATTGAGAAGAGCCATGGGGTAATAACCTCTTTGGTCAACTTCATCATGGCTGGGAATATCCCGTCCAGTCCTGGTGCTTTTATGGCCGCGAAGGAGTCTATGGCCCAGTGGATTCTCTTAGTGGTTAACAGACCTATTGGGGGGTGCTGTTCCTCAGTTGCTAGTTCCTGATGCTCCTTGGCGTCAGTGACCTCGGTGCATCCAGGGAAGTGCGCCTCCATTAGTGCTGTTAGGGCTTCTTTACTGCCCTCTGTCCACTGTCCGTTGTCTAGTTTTAGTTGGCTCTGTACTGTGGGCTGCTTTGAGAGCAGCTTCCGGAGCCTAGCGGTTTCGGGCACTTTCTCAATGTTGGAGCAGAAGTTTCTCCACGGGTTCCTTTGTGCCTTACGTATTTCCTTCTTGTAGCTCCTAAGTAGGATTTTATATTCCTCATTGACAATCTCTTCGTTCGCTTGTTTTGCGATCTTGAAGAATTCCTTGAGGTTGTTCCTTTGGAGAGAGAGATCTCGGTTCCACCAGAGTGGCTTGGACCTCCTCTTCGTTCTCGAGGGTTTGCACGATGCATGGTAGGCGTTCAGTAACTCGTTGGATAGGGTCTTTAGGGACTTCTCTATATCCTCCGCGGATTTCACTGAGCCCGGATTCGCGAGCTTCGAAGTAACAGTCTTTTTCTCTACCTTTGGACGACACAAATTAATACACACAAAAACATATTCAAAAACATGAGCACAAATTTGTTTAATATAATAACTCTACATACCCTGGCCTTTCTTTTCCATTACTTTGATTTCAGTTTTTGAACTTAGTTTCAATTTGGTAAGCTCTCAAAGTAAACAAACAGTTTCCCGCGTTTTTTACTATCGATTGCAGCTTATCAAACAGCTGACTTTAAAACGTTGCAAAAAGGCCAAGGATGCATTAAAACAAAAAAGATTTTTGATTTTTATACCCGATACTCAAAATGAGTATTGGGGTATATTAGATTTGTGGTAAAAGTGGATGTGTGTAACGTCCAGAAGGAATCGTTTCCGACCCCATAAAGTATATATATTCTTGATCAGCATCAATAGCCGAGTCGATTGAGCCATGTCTGTCTGTCCGTCTGTCCGTCTGTCCGTCCGTCCGTCTGTCCGTCTGTCCGTCTGTCCGTCCGTCCGTCTGTCCGTCCCCTTCAGCGCCTAGTGCTCAAAGACTATAAGAGCTAGAGCAACGATGTTTTGTATCCAGACTTCTGTGATATGTCACTGCTACAAGAATATTTCAAAACTTTGCCCCGCCCACTTCCGCCCCACAAAGGGCGAAAATCTGTGGCATCCACAATTTCGACGATACAAGAAAACTAAAAACGCAGAATCGTAGAAGATGATTATATCTTTTAGAGTGCGAAATCTGAACCAGATCGTATAATTATTATAGCCAGCATCAAGAAAACAATTTCATTTTTTCTCGCCCTGTCTCTCTCTAACACACACGTAGCATAGGCGGCCTTGCTTAGAGTAAAACATTAGCGCCTAGATCTCAGAGACTATAAAAGCTAGAGCAACCAAATTTGGTATCCACACTCCTAATATATCGGACCGAGACGAGTTTGTTTCAAAATTTCGCCACACTCCCTTCCGCCCCCGCAAAGGACGAAAATCTGGGGATGTTCAAAAATCTCAGAGAATATTAACGCTAGAGTAACCAAATTTAGTATCCGCACTCCTGTTAGATCTCACTATAAAACGTATATCTCAGAATTTCGCCTCACCCCTTCCGCCCCCACAAAGGACGAAAATGAAGGACGAAATGAAGTCCTCAATCGACATACCAGCCTTTCCCGTAAACCGCAGTTTCCAATTAGACATTATCTGGCTAACACGATCTGCCCGAAGGGATGAAGCGGAGGAACCTGTGGAAACTCCTGAGCCAACATTACGGGTTTGCCCCAAATTCGAGGGTGACGAACTATTTCCCGATTGATTAATCCCCGGCACAGCTACCTGTTCACTAGTGGACAGCCGAAAAAGTTGCTCGATCGTTTGTTGTTCTAGTTCTGCTACCGGTTGCATCCGAGCTGCATTTATGTTCGGGGAGGGTACAGATGCCGTACTTTGAAGTCCATCGGAAATGGCTCGAACTAGCCGGTTAGTTTGATCAGCCATGCTGGTCGCCAAAATTCGGGTTTGCTCTACCATAGCTACTCTAATCGCGTCCACTATGGACTGCTGTATAGTTTTCGCCATAGTGGCCTGATTCTGTTGAGCGTCGACGGAGATTGGAGACCTGTTGGCATTCTCTGAGTTAGCCATCTCAAGAGGGCTTAACGCTTTAACTCTTTTGCTTTGACTTCTAGTCTGAAGGGACTGAGTAACAGATGGCATTCGTGCTCTAGACGTAGACGGACCAATGGGACTAAGATTCTCAGCCGAGGCCGATGTGATGTTCAGGTCTTGCTGACAAGTGCGACACTTCCGTTTGTTACCACTTTTAGCGGTGAAGCACACTCTGTGGAAGGTGTGCCCACAACTGGCCGACAATAGTTGTACCTGGTAAACGATTACTTCGGAGCAAATTTGGCAATGTTTCCCCGTATCTTCTGAGAGGGCTAAATTCTCCGTACTACGAGACACCACCATTTCGGTTTGGGCACCACCAAGTATGAATATATTAGATATATATAGCAAATGCAAAAAAAATAATACAAAAAAAGTCACAGTCAATAGATATAGATATATATGTAGATATCAAAACAGTTTAGGAGCCCAATCGTTTTTTGGGTAGGAATAGAGTAAAGCGGATTGCATTGTTTTCGGGTAGGGAAGGGAGAGGAATGGGGTAATCTACTTATAACTGAAATCTGCCTCACAAGTTAGGTCCGTGGCAGGATAAATAATCCCTCATCCAGCGAAATCTAAAAGGTCAGATCAGAAGTATTGGGGCTGAGAAAGGTGCTGGATTAGTTCCACTAATCATCAGGTAGTATGGGAGTCCGATGTCACCTAGGCTTACCGAGGCTTGCAACCTCAGTAATCTTCTCAGGGGTTCCTCGGGACAGCCAAAACCCAGTTAATTAGGGGCAATCTTCGTAGAATTTCATCCTAAACGATTTGGAATGCGCTCTTCTTTCCTGCAGTAGTGTTCTCGCTTAGCTCCTATAACAATCTTCGACTAGTTGATAGGCTAAGCTCGACCCACGGAGTTATACCCAATATAAGTTATAACACTTCCAGTGTATCGGACCTAATGCACGCCAATATACCCTGCACGATACTAGGCCCTGTAGGCCATGATGAGCTTAAACGGATCCACAGTATCCACTGGATAAGTTGCAAAAAAAAAAACGGTCTAGCAAGGATAAAAATCAGGTGTTACTTTTGACCAAGTTATTTCTTTAAATGGGGCAAGCCGGATCTGGCCCCACGTTGGGCGCCAAAATAAGATAAATGTAGCATATCACATGCAACGATTGTTGTGTGTGGCGGTGCCACTCGAGCTGGTCGGGGGTGTATCGGGCAGGACTGGTGCACGCGCTGGCTCCGGCTGTATGATCGGTAGTATGGGGGGGGGTTCCTATACTGGTCCTTTCCTATACGTGCTCGCGTCGATGCCTTATCTTATTATTTTTGTTCGCGTGCAATACCCTGCGTATGACCGTATGACTAGTGTTAGGGGGTTGGGGAAGGAGGATGAGGAGGCTGGGGGAATTAGAAGGGACAAAGGAATTAAGGGGACAGGGAAGTGGGCTTCCGCGTTGCATATCCGAACCGACGGGTAGCTGTGCTGGTGTTGGATGCAACAGCCATGGCCCTCCCAACCTTGATCATCCTAATTCCGAAGAAAATATGGCTTATGGATGATCGCTTTTCTCGCCGGGGGTCTTACCTCACTCTCCCTCATCGATCCCTGCATGGCTCCTAAACAAAAATCTTCTAACAAATCATTTCCAAATCATTAACAATATTTATTTTTAACGATTGTGCCTAAAGCTAAATACATGGGTAGAAAGAAAATGATATATAGTTATGGGTTGAGTATAAGCTAGGGCAATAAGAGAATTAAAACTATAGGAATAATAATTTTAAATAATAGGAATAAAATATATGATCTCAAAAACAGATGGTAGGGGACTGGGAATAATTTCATGAATATTTAACTAGGAACTTTTGTAATTTAAGATTTCTTCATTTTCTTTATTTTCGTATTAATGCAAAAGTAAGGGTAACTAATCACCGTCGCATAGGTGTGAAGCACCTGCTGCCGCTGATCTGCGCTAAAGCTTAAAGCTTCCAAAGCTCTTGAGCTTTTCGTGGGCTTAAGGCCTCTTTACAACAAAAAAAAGCTCCAACATAATTTAGGGAAAAATCAAAGAATACGGGCGACCGGGCTCATGTATGGGTTTTTTTATACCCGATACTCAAAATGAGTATTGGGGTATATTAGATTTGTGGTAAAAGTGGATGTGTGTAACGTCCAGAAGGAATCGTTTCCGACCCCATAAAGTATATATATTCTTGATCAGCATCAATAGCCGAGTCGATTGAGCCCTGTCTGTCTGTCCGTCTGTCCGTCCGTCCGTCTGTACGTCCCCTTCAGCGCCTAGTGCTCAAAGACTATAAGAGCTAGAGCAACGATGTTTTGGATCCAGACTTCTGTGATATGTCACTGCTACAAAAATATTTCAAAACTTCGCCCCGCCCTATTCCGCCCCCACAAAGGACGAAAATCTGTGGCATCCACATTTTTAAAGATACGATAAAACTAAAAACGCAGAATCGTAGAAGATGGCTATATGTCTTAGAATGTAAGATCTCAACCAGATCGTATAATTATTATAGCCAGAATCAAGAAAACAATTTCATTCTTTCTCGCTCTGTCTCTCTCTAACACACAGGTTTCATGGTCGGTTTGGCCAATTGCAAAATATGAGTTCAAGGATCTCAGAACCCATAAAAGCTAGAGCAACCAAATTTGGTATCCACACTCCTGTGATATCGGACCTTGACCGTTTTGTGTCCAAATTTCGCCACACCCCCTTCCGCCCCCGCAAAGAACGAAAAACTGGGGCATCCACAAATCTCAGAGACCTTTTAGGCTAGAGTAACCAAATTTGGTATCCGCACTTCTGTTAGATCTCACTATAAAACGTATATCTCAGAATTTCGCCCCACCCCCTTCCGCCCCCACAAAGGACGAAAATCTGTTGCATCAATCTGTTGCACACTTTATTCCCAAATTCCAGAGTGATACGAGTACAGTATATACATGTAGTAGTAGTTTAAGTTGCTTGATGGCAACGAGTAACATTTATTTGATAAGTATGTTGGACTTAAAATTATAACAGCTCCAAGTTTTACAAGTATGTTTGTGAATAATTATATGCGTGTACGTCTGATGCGTGGCTGAACTGACAACTGACTGATCTCTCTCCCTTGCTATCGGCTCTCTCAGAGCCGATTACTGCTCTATCCCGACGACACGACGAAAACACGACCGCTTCGTGTCTCTCTCTTTCCTTCGTTTCCTACATACATATGTGAGCTCCAAGAGAAGGGGGAATAAAATTCCACTCCAGACTCCGTATACTCTGTGATTTCGACTGGTTTCCGTAGATGAAGCAAATGTTTAAGAGTTTAAGGGAAATTTGTGTTTTCCGAAGCTTTTCGCAATAAGTATAGATTACCTTGACTACATCAATATTTCTGAAAGTAGTGCTCTTAATTGCTAGGGTCAGATGCGACTGAGAGAGGAGTTGCTCACTTTTGAAATCTTTTGCTGTTAAGTTTTCTGTTAATTATTGTGATATTACGCCATTCTGTCAACCGATGTCTTAGTAAGACTTTGGGTCGAGCTTCAGCTTGGACAAACAATGAAGTTGTTTGTCAATTGCTTGGGCAAATACTCGTACTCAGGTGGAAAAACAAATACCAGAATGGGGAAGAGGTTAAGATGGGAGACAAGAAAATATCAAATAAAGGGCCAATTAAGGAAGGTGATTGTGCGATTCTGTTTATCTTATCAACGACAAATTTTGACCCCAGGGGCGTCATTTACAATCCTCAATTTGTTTGCATACTAAAGCAACATTAGCCGAAGAGCTACCTACAAAAGAGAAGACGATGTTTCCTGATTCCCAATTCGTAGGCTATTGATAAACAAACCTGTGTGTTAGAGAGAGACAGAGCGAGAAAGAATGAAATTGTTTTCTTGATTCTGGCTATAATAATTATACGATCTGGTTCAGGTTTGCACTCTAGAACATATAGTCATCATCTACGATTCTGGTCCTCTTTTTGGTTTTCTCGTATCTTTAAAATTGTGGATGCCACAGATTTTCGTCCTTTGTGGGGGCGGAAGTGGGCGGGGCGAAGTTTTGAAATATTCTTGTAGCAGTGACATATCACAGAAGTCTGGATCCAAACCATCGTTGCGCTAGCTCCTATAGTCTTTGAGCATTAGGCGCTGAAGGGGACGGACAGACGGACGGACGGACAGACAGACAGGGCTCAATCGACTCGGCTATTGATGCTGATCAAGAATATATACTTTATGGGGTCGGAAACGATTCCTTCTGGACGTTACACACATCCACTTTTACCACAAATCTAATATACCCCAATACTCATTTTGAGTATCGGGTATAATAATGCCATAAATTGGATAAACAATCCAAGCACAGTTTGCCAAAGAACAGACTTTATGGACAAGCAATTTAGTTTAGTGTTTACTCTGCTCTCCTCCTCCCACGCAGCTAGAGGGTCTTTCGATCTGATCACATCACGTATTCGGGAAGGGTATGGTAAAATATCATGTGAGAATGTTATAGCAGTGTAAGACAGTACGTATATAGTATAAATTATTGACAGACGATCGGAAAAACGCGGCTGATCCTGTGCAGCTGGACATATACATATTCAGTTTATCGCGTTAAAAACTTTACATTAATCACGTCTGTCCCTCTTCTACTTACTCTTTCCGAAGTGTTGTCATTTGCTGATTTCACTTTTGCAGCTGCACCAACACAAAGAACATTAGTAGAGGATTCGGTGTGCAGCTCAGATCCAATTTTGTTGGGCAATTTCCTAGGCTCCAGCTCTCTCAGTCTCCAAATTCCAGATGTTCCCACAGACAGAAAGAAGAACAGGGCTGAAAGGTTTATAAATATAAATTCACTCAAAGAAAAAATGAGTAGTCGAAACAGTTTTCGAATCGCGAATGAAGATAATCTCATTATTATTTTTCTTTTAAAACTAGTAATAATGTCGTTGGACTCCCTTTCCTTTGTGACACACTTTATTCCCAAATTCCAGAGTGATACGAGTACTTTTTTTTTTTTTTACCAGTGTTATAGTATATACATATGTGAGCTCCAAGAGAAGGGGAATAAAATTCCACTCCAGACTCCGTATACTCTGTGATTTCGACTGGTTTCCGTAGATGAAGCAAATGTTTAAGAGTTTAAGGGAAATTTGTGTTTTCCGAAGCTTTTCGCAATAAGTATAGATTACCTTGATTACATCAATATTTCTGAAAGTAGTGCTCTTAATTGCTAGGGTCAGATGCGACTGAGAGAGGAGTTGCTCACTTTTGAAATCGTTTGCTGTTAAGTTTTCTGTTAACCGATGTCTTAGTAAGACTTTGGGTCGAGCTTCAGCTTGAACAAACAATGAAGTTGTTTGTCAATTGCTTGGGCAAATACTCGTACTCAGGTGGAAAAACAAATACCAGAATGGGGAAGAGGTTAAGATGGGAGACAAGAAAATATCAAATAAAGGGCCAATTAAGGAAGGTGATTGTGCGATTCTGTTTATCTTATCAACGACAAATTTTGACCCCAGGGGCGTCATTTACAATCCTCAATTTGTTTGCATACTAAAGCAACATTAGCCGAAGAGCTACCTACAAAAGAGAAGATTCGTAGGCTATTGATAAACAATCAGTGGGGGAATATTCAAATTAGCCAGGTCTCATGTGTGATTAGCCGATGTCTCACACATTTCAAGCATCAAAGCAGACAGCAGACTGCAGACAGAACGGAACAGAACAGAACAGAACACAACAGAGCGGAGAAGACGTTGAGCTGACGGCTGGAGGGATCAGATCCCACAAAAGAAGCCGCCTTGAAATTTACGAAAAGAGCCGCCTATAAATCGCAATATTTCAGCACTGCCCAGGGCTTTATCTAAAGCTCCATTCGGAACAGTATTCGAAGCATAAAGCGTAACCAATTGATTGATAATTGACATTGATGTGTCGATTATTTTATGATTATTCTTTATGATCGTTAAATTTTGATATACCAAAAGGCGAGCGAGATCGAACACCAAACTTGATTCAAATTTGTAGATCACTTTGAACAATCAAGCCACTCCCTGAGTACTTCTCAGGCCTTATCTTACCTTGTCTTCAGTTGGATTGTTATAATTTAATAACTACACGGGAGGGCAAATTAAGTCTGTAGTTCGGGTACCACAAAAACCACTTAAAGACGCTTTCTTTAATTGCCCCCAAAACGAAGATTTGGTTTTTAATTTTCGAGAAACCTGTGGGGTAGCTTTCGGCTGCGCATGTGGCTGTGACTGTGGCTCTGACTGTGGCTCTGCCTCCAGCTGCTGGCCAGCTCCATGGACAGACAGTCATTTGTGTGAAAATCATCGTAGCATGAAGCGTTGTCAAATACCGTTTGTTGCGGGGGTCGGTCCACTCTCATGCTTTTGTTTCGGCCATTTCAAGGTCTGTACAGAAACCGTCTGTTGGGTCAGACACATTGACAGCTATCGGAACGGGCAGGTACGCCAGATGCTGAGGGATCAGTATCCGGAACTGCCGTTGCCGGAGCTGCGCGAGGCCGGAGCAGAGATCGACTGCGAGCGACTCCTCCGCACGCTGCGGGACGGAGACGAGAACCAGTTCGAGCAACAGCTCGCGGAGTACCACCAGAACGTCAGCGAAAACGCAGACAACCAATGCAATGCCAACCAGGAGGAGTATCAGTCCCTGCTGGCGGAGAGTATCAAGCGGGGCAAGCAGCGAGCCTTTGAGGCCATCCTCGAGACGGGCATCAAAATTAATCCTTCAAAATTGAGCGACATCAGCCCCGTGGAGTTGGCCGTAATCTGGGGCAACCACAGGGAGCTAGAGAAGCTGTTGAAGCATCCGCAGCTGAGGCTGACATCGAATTCCAAGCTGCTGAACGCGATTATCAGTCGCCTGGGTGAGCAGCCGCTGGACGACTTCTGTGACCACCAGCGCTGCTTCCAGCTGCTGCTCGAGAGCGATCGTGTGGACATCAATGAGGCGGACAAGGCTGGCCTGGTGCCACTCTCCTATGCCGTCAAGTATCGCAACACAAAGGTGGCACAGGAGCTTCTACGGCAGGGAGCGAACATCGGGGCGAGAAGCGCGTTCGGAGATCTTCCCATACAGGAGATGGACCCGAAAGTGCTGGAGGAGCACTTCGATTCCTGCATCACCACCAACGGGGAGAAGCCCGTTGACCAGAGTTTCGAGATCATCATCAACTACAAGAATCTGATGAGACGCCAGCGAGAGCCCGGGCAGTCGGACAAGCGGAGCATTGGCCATCCTCACCAATTGGAGGACGAGATGACTCAAATCGCATACATCGCCGATTCCAAGGAGCTGCGTTACCTGCTGCAGCACCCGCTAATCTCGAGTTTCCTCTTCCTCAAGTGGCACCGCCTCTCGGTGATCTTCTATCTGAACTTTCTACTTTACTCTCTCTTTACTGCCTCCATTATCACGCATACGCTCCTTAAGTTCCACGAAAGCGACCACACGGGCCTGACTGCCCTCTTCGGCCTGTTCTCTTGGATAGGGATTGTGTATCTCATGATCCGAGAGGTCATACAACTTGCCATGTCGCCGCTGCTGTACTTCAGGTCCATCACGAACCTGATGGAGGTGGCTTTCATTGTCTTGTCGATCCTAACCTGCATGGAAGCCAGCTACGACAAGGAGACGCAGCGCATACTGGCCGTCTTCACCATTCTGCTGGTGTCCGTGGAGTTCTGCCTGCTGGTTGGCTCCCTGCCAGTACTCTCAATTTCGACGCACATGCTCATGCTGCGCGCCGTCTCCAGCAGCTTTATCAAGAGCTTTGCTCTCTACTCGATCTTTGTGCTTACGTTTAGTCTGTGCTTCTACATACTATTTGGCAAGCCCCAGGTGGATTCCTCCTCTACGAAGGACAGCACGCCAGAGCTAGCAAAGGAGGGAGAAGATGATGGTCACTTCAACACATTCTCCGTGCCCATCGAGGCGCTCATCAAGACGATTGTGATGCTCACGGGAGAATTTGATGCCGGTGACATAAAGTTTGACAGCGTCTACACTTACCTGATCTTCCTGCTCTTTGTGTTCTTCATGACCATTGTGCTGTTCAATCTCCTGAATGGTCTGGTCTGTCAGCGATACTCAGGTGGGTTTATATTTCCTTTTCTTCCTCGGCTTTATCCAACTGTTTTCTCTCCTCTCTTTTCCCACAGGCCATCAAGGCCCAGGCGGAACTGAACGGCGCCATTGTCCGCACCAATCTGCTGACCCGCTACGAGCAAGTTCTCACTGGCCGAGATGGACACGCTCAGACCTTATCGTCCCAGTTGAACAAAGGCAGTCGGTTCGCTCGAGGAAGACCATGAGCTAGTCACCGGTTTAATCGTAATTTTCTTCATGCTTTTCTTGAGTTTCACGCCCTCGTGGCTTTTCCCACACTTGGGACCCCACTAAGCAGAAAAGCGAAAGGAGAGAAAATCTTCACTGATCGGATCGGATGGGCTGTTATATACTCACAACACATACTCATTGGCCGCATTTGCGAATCGCTGGGCTGTGAACAAGCTTGAATTGAAAGAGTGTCGGCACTTCGGTGTGCCAAAGATACATATCTTTACCCCTTGAATCAGCTCGTGTTGATTTTTCTGCCGTGCATTGCACTTTTGAGTTCTGGTCCTATACGAGAGTCACACACCACACACATGCACATTATTATCATTATCATCATCATTATGATAAAGACTGTGAGCGAACGAATGCTGATGAAGCCTCATTGTCAATGTCGAAAGTTATGGGATTGGTTAAGGAAACCCAAGGTGGGATATGAAAAGTATTGCGTTCTGCTCTGGCATAGGATCCCAGCTTTAATGTGTAACGTGTCACCTACGCACGTCTGTGTATATAAATCCTGCCAGGCTAGCTGTTATTCAGCGAAGGGAAGCACACGCTTTGGGTTTCCGGCCTCTGCTCGTCGGCTATTGGAGTGATGTTCTTGCCCCCCTCCTGCTGGTGGCCTATACGCATTATACCGCGAATGAAGTAGCGTGCCACGACGAAAATGCTTAACCGAGAGACACTGTTTATCCCTGAATAGAATTGTGGATGTGTGCTGGAAAGGTATCTCAACTCCGCCTCTGGTGTTGTCGAGGTCGTGTCGCCCACCCTACCATGGCCATTCCAAACCGTTCGATTTAATGACGGAATGGCCCCTTTGTCCGGGGCGTCCTACATGGGGAATTTGCCAGCGAAAGCAAAGCGCTAGATTAATACATTATAAAGTTTATTCACTTACTGGCTAAAACAATAACATTACCCGCAAATACTATAATATAATCACCCACATTAAAAGAATAGCTAAATGAAATATATGTATAAAATTCCTACAAATACTTGGCTATGTGTCATACAAACGATACACTAAACAAGTCCGAAATGGACAAACTAACTTGCTTGCTGACTCCGTAATGTTACGAAACCAATTAGAGTGGGCACTTCTTCCTCTCACTCACCGACCGGCCCTAGTTCCCTTGTTTCAAGTTGTAATTTATCAATAACAGAATTTAAGTCCACTCATACCTTTTCTCCAGTTTATGGCTCCATCGGCGAAAGCGCTTTCCTCGATGAATACCTAAAGCTGCTGTGGCGGAAGAACACTTAAATGGGCACAAGGTTGTGGGAAATCATATTTGCAGATCGGCGAGAGTCACGAGAAGCCACTACCGGAATCAAATCTAACTCTCTCCTAATTAACTCCGCACAGAAATCATAATTAATTACACATTTACAAACACGAATACAATTACTCCGTCAATCCGTTGCTTCCTCTTTTTATACCCGATACTCAAAATGAGTATTGGGGTATATTAGATTTGTGGTAAAAGTGGATGTGTGTAACGTCCAGAAGGAATCGTTTCCGACCCCATAAAGTATATATATTCTTGATCAGCATCAATAGCCGAGTCGATTGGGCCCTGTCTGTCTGTCTGTCTGTCCGTCTGTCCGTCCGTCTGTCCGTCCCTTCAGCGCCTAGTGCTCAAAGACTATAAGAGCTAGAGCAACGATGTTTGGGACCCAGACTTCTGTGATATGTCACTGCTACAAAAATATTTCAAAATTTTGCCCCGCCCACTTCCGCCCCCACAAAGGGCGAAAATCTGTGGCATCCACAATTTAGAAAAACTAAAAACGCAGAATCGTAGAAGATGACTATATCTTCTAGTGAGCAAAATCTGAACCAGATCGTATAATTATTATAGCCAGCATCAAGAAAACAATTTAATTTTTTCTCGCCCTGTCTCTCTCTAACACACACGTAGCATAGGCGGCCTTGCTTAGAGTAAAACATTAGCGCCTAGATCTCAGAGACTATAAAAGCTAGAGCAACCAAATTTGGTATCCACACTCCTAATATATCGGACCGAGACGAGTTTGTTTCAAAATTTCGCCACACCCCCTTCCGCCCCCGCAAAGGACGAAAATCTGGGATATTCAAAAATCTCAGAGACTATTAAGGCTAGAGTAACCAAATCTAGTATCCGCACTCCTGTTAGATCTTACTATAAAACGTGTATCTTAAAATTTCGCCCCCCCCCCTTCCGCCCACACAAAGGACGAAAATCTGTTGCATCCACAATATTGCACATTCGAGAAAACTAAAAACGCAGAATCATAGATAATGACCATATCTATCAGATTGCTGAATCTGGATCAGATCAGATCATTTTTATAGCCAATAGGAACAAATCAATTTGCAGTGGCTACGCAGCGCCCGACGTCACGCTCAGACTGATTTTCTGTCTCTCTCGCACGCACTCTTTGTCGTGTCGTTCAATATTAGCGGCGTCTGCCGGAGGAGAGCCATACTGACTAAGTATCGGGTATTACTGTAGAGTTGCGGTGTCCGCAGCAACTCACAGCGTTCCCCCTCGTTTTTTCTATTCTCTTTCTCCCGACTGTTATCTATGTTTCCTTTCCACCTCCTGAGCGAAAGGGAACAGCACAAATTCTTTCCCCTGCTTCTGCAGGGTACGCGAAAGCAAAGAGAAGGCCAAACGGCCAATCTCCGACGGTGCTAGATTAACACTTTCTCTCCGCCGATCTGCTCGCGACCAAGGGACGGGCCCTCCTTATCTGCCGCGTCACGCTCGACTACTAAAGTGCCGACGCCAACGCCTCGGGAAGATAGCCGCTTGGGGGACCGAGCGTTCCTCAAATGTCTTCTCCCTCTGCTTCCACGATCGCTTCTCCGATGGCTGAGCGCTTTCCAGACAGTCCCAAAGGTTTAAACGCCACTTTGTTAGGCTTGCGGCTGCTGTTGTTTGCTGGCTGGCTTCCTTGGACGATCGAATCCGCACTGATTAACTCGATATACTAAGCGCCAAGACTACAAATGGGAGAACTCTTTATTCTCCTTTAGCCCTTCTCTTCCCGCAGCACTCACCCCAACCGGACTCAGCGCTATACGGCTTCTGACGACTGAAGAGCCCACTCGCCTTCAACCAAGAATCTCGCAGTCGAATCTTGGATTTAGATATTTAGATTCCCTAGAGTTTTTCTCTTCACTAAATTCTTGGTTTTTCCTTTCCGTCGGACCGATACGCAACCGACTCAATTGACTTTCACGAGGGAATAGCCGATAGGGACGCCAACGTTCTGGCGGCAAATCCTCTAACAGGTCCCAGGATGCATTTTCAACAGAGATAGCCTGACGTTTTGACCTGTTACCGTCTTTTTGGTTTTCCCTTGACCTGTCGTTCGCCTGCCACTCTGAGCACTAGATGGCGCCACAAAAAAACTCAGCATTTCCTGCTACAAGCGCTACAAAAGCACCCCCGAAAGATCAGGCTTGGGGGTCACACTCCCAAGAATGATAACAGGACAGCTTGAATCAGTTGGTTTACTGACGAAGATCTTTCGCGTGAAACCGTCCTACGTAACGATCCTGCAAATCCCCTAACTCATAGTAGGCCTGCCCTATCTTCTTTTTGACCCTGGGCTTCAGAAAGGCCGGACCCAACTTCGCGCTGTACCCTGACTGAAAATTGCTCTGCCTGAAATTTCTTCGGAACACCTCCTGGCCGACATTGTAGGATATGTCTCTCGACCGTAAGTTATACTGCCGTTCATTCTTATCGTTCTGTTTTTTCATGACTTCTAGAGCCTTGCTTCGAACCAAGTCTAATGAATCCTCCCGCGAGAAAACTGCTGACCTGTCGTCCATCACCCGCAATGCTCTCAGAAGCTTGTATGTTGCCCCGGACGTGATGAAATGCTGTCCGAACACCATATAATAAGGAGTTGCATTCAGACTTGCATGCACCGCCGAACGCAATGCGCAGCAAATGCTGCTGAGGTTCTCGTCCCAGTCGGATTGTTGCAATCGCCGAGCGATTTACGCGTTCGGAAGCATTAGCTTGGGGTGCGTACAGGGCCGTGAGAATGTGCGAAACTTTATATTCCCGGAGTAGCTTTTGGAATGCCTCAGACTTAAATTGTGTGCCATTGTCGGATACTATTGTCTCCGGAACCCCGAAAGCATGAAAAAGATCTTGCTGCATGTATTTGACTACCACGTCCGCGGTCAACTTCTTCACTGCCTTAAGAAACACATATTTAGAATAGTGATCGAGGACGATAAAGATGCCTATATGTCCACTTCTTGAACGGGGATATGGCCCCAGGAAATCTACATATAATTTCTGGAAGAAACGTTGTGACTCGGGCGCAATTCCAATCTTCGGTCTCTGGATTGTATTGGGGCCTTGGTAGTCTTGCAGACATCACAAGCCTGGATATACTTCTTCACATCGGCAACCAAACCAGGCCAGTAATAATACCGCCGTATCCTTTCTAGGGTTTTGTGAATGCCTCCATGGGAAGCCAGTGGATTGTCGTGCGCGTTACGCAAAACGTCAACCACTAACTCTTGAGGAATCCAGAGTTTCCAAATCATGTAGCACCTCTCCTGTTGCGTGATCTGACCTACGATACAACAAGTTATCTACAATTTTGAGATCTGGCAACTTATCAATATTGCCCCTAACCCTTTCTCCGATCTCCACGTAATCTTCTGCCTTGAATTCTGGCGATTCCAAATCCACCAACAACCCATTGCTCGCGTCTAGAGTCGCCACTTCCTCCTCATTTACGCGAGAAAGAGCATCCGGAACCACATTAAGCCTGCCGCTACGATGCTCGATTTTAAACGAGAAACTCTGCAGCTTTAATGCCCATCGGGCTAGACGTGAGTGTAAGTCAGTTTGTGACATGAGCCACTTTAAAAAGGCGTGATCAGTGATTACAGTAAATTCATGCCCCTCGATGTAAGCTCTGAACCTATTTATGCAAACTATTGCGGCCAGACATTCTTGTTCGGTGACCGAATAGTTCTTTTGGGCTTTGTTGAGTTTTTTCGATACAAACGCAATCGGATATTCGTCCCCCTCCGGCGTCTTCTGCACCAGCACTCCCCAACGCTTGTCATGCTAGCGTCACAGTGAACATAGAATGGTTTGCTAAAATCAGGACTACGCAAAACTGGTGCTGAGCAAAGCATCTCCTTCAACTTTTCAAAAGCCTCCTGACCCTCTGGAGTCATTGAAAATTTCTGTCTGGGTTTGAGCAAGTTCGTGAGAGGCGCGGCTACCGATGCGAAGTTGCTTATAAACTTCCTGTACCAGCCTACCATACCTAGGAAGCGACGCAGAGACTTTAGGGATTTTGGCAAAGGAAAATCGGACATAGCCGAAATCTTATCCGGATCTGTACGAATCACCCCTTCGCCTACTATATGCCCCAAATACCGCTCTGACTTCATGCAAAACTTGCTTTTCTCCACATTCAGCGTTAACCCTGCCGCTTTTATGTAACTTGCCACTTCACTCAACACCCTCCGATGTGACTCAAAACTGTCCGACACAATCAAAAGGTCGTCCAGGTACACAAAAACTTCATTTCTTAAACTGGCCGGAATTACCTTGTCCATCAGCCTTGTCATGGTCTGCGAAGCATTAGTGAGGCCAAAAGGCATTACCTTATACTGGTAGAGAGGTTTCCCCGGAACCGTGAACGCTGTTTTATCGCGTGAGCTCGGCTCTAAGGGAATTTGCCAATAGGCATCCTTAAGATCCAGGCTCGACAGAAACAACGCCTTAGGAAGACGTCCTAGAATCCCATCAATTTGTGGTAACGGATACGCGTCTTTTTTGGTCACCGCGTTAACTTTCCTACTATCTAAACATAGCCTCACCTTTCCTGGCTTCTGCACCAATACTACTGGTGATGACCACGCACTATCGGATTCCTCTATCACCCCTAAGCTGAGCATCCGATCTATCTCCGCATATAACAATTTCTCTACCGCAGGAGATACAGGGAAGTGTCTCTGCTTCACGGCTTTTGCATCACCTACATCAATTGAATGCGAAAGCAGAGCCGTCTTTCCTAGACCGGAAACGGAAAACGAAGGAAATAAATTGATGGTCGCTTGCAACTGGTCCATTTCCGCTCGGCTGAGGTTCTGCGGTTCATGAACTATCTCTGCCAGCGACATGCTGGGTGGTAATAAATCGAAACTTGACCAAAAATCGATCCCTAAATACAAGTCCTGGCTGAGCGTTGGAATAATGTGCAGCTCAAGGTCCTTCACTGCACCCTTATACTGCACCGGTATCCGCAGTCGTCCCACTACCTCTTGCCTCCGTCCATCCGCAGTGGAAGCATTTACAACTCCTCTCTTAAAAGGAATTCGGCTTTGGATTACGCGTTCTGCTAACTTTCCGCCAATAACACTCATAGCTGCTCCGGTGTCCAATAGACCAAGGACCGTTTGATCCAACAGGCGAACTTCCGCATATGGACGCTTGTCCTTCTGCTTGTAACGAATGCAATTAATCGCTTTCGCCGCCTGCCGGAACGCTCTCATCCTTCTTGCACTCCTTGTGAGGGACTTATTACTGGGTTGGTCGTTGGTGAAAAGCGAATGGGATCTGGCATGGACTAGTTGTGGCCAGACTAAAGCTTGGTGTATGTCGGATTCTGATTTCTCAGACGGAAGCTGGGCGGTAGTTTTAAGTATCCCTACTGGGATTTCGCCTCTGCACTCGACTGCTTGCGCTGAACACTGACCGGCTGGCGAGGCTGGGTGTTCACTTTGCCGTTTTTTTGGCATTTGCTACACGACGGCTTATATTTATTAGGTGCTCCGCACCCAAAGCAAAAAATTTTCCTTTTGCTATCGCAATCGTGGTAGCGATGCCCCTCCTTTCGGCAGTTCCAGCAAATCAGTGCCATGGCTGCCACCTCGTCCTCTTCTTCTACATCCGAGAATTCGGAGGCCTCCTCTAATTGGGCTTCCTCTACCAATTCCGCAACCTGTTTCCGGAAAGGAATCAATTTCTGGTACCCATGACTCCGCCCAATGTCGTCGAGAAAACCCTCCCTTCTACGACAGACTTCTCTCAAACGTTCTACGGAGTCGATTTGGGCATTCAGGAGCTCATGTCTAATTTCAGGTCGCAAATTGCGCCGTAAAGTTTCCACAATCGCTTTCTCTGACATGGGAGTTTCAAATCATCCATCAGCTGTACCAGGGCGTCGTGGAAGGAATCGAAATTTTCTTTTTCTTTTTGCTTCCTGTCCCTTATCGCTTCTCTGATATCCACATCGGTTCGAGAATCCCTAAACTGCTTTCTTAGGGCTTGGCATAACCGGTCCCATCTCATCGATCCGGAAGTCTTGTGGTAACGCCAATAAAAATCTCTGGCCTTTCCGTCAAAAAGCAGACTGGCGTTACTGCACAGAACTGGAAAATTTCCCTCGAGAGTCTGATGCGTCAAAGCCTCTACCCTATAGAGAAAATTATCAATGCTCAATCCTTCTTGGGTCCCATTGAAACGTAATTTCCAACTATTGAGGATATGGGCGACTTTGTCCGGTCGCTGACTCAGATCTGAGACTGCACTGCTTGGACGGTCGTAGCTCGGAAACTGTGCTGAATACTGACTATTCAGTCCCTGTCGGAATGTTTCCTCCACTTCTCTGTCCCTATTTTGTTGGACGGGTTATCCGCTTCCCCACGTCTATTCCCTTGAGGAATGCTATTGCCAGTCTCTTGGAAATGTGCTGCTATGCTGGACTGAATGATTTGAGCCATTTTGTCCGTGAGCTGGGCTACCACCTCGTTTTGCATCGTGCTGATGGCCTGTGTAACCATGCTACTAACTCTTTCAGCGGTTATGGCTGCTCGTTTTGCTTGGCCTGGGACCTGGTATTATGAGGAGTACTTCTATCGACGCATAGCGTCTTGCATGTGGGACAGGTAGTATGGGTCTTGACATACAAGTTTTGTGAAACTCGTGGCTGCACTTTGTTTTCAATGTAGGAGCCGAAGCCAAAGTTTTCCCACACAACTGGCATTTTGGCGCCGGAGCCGGTTCAGGCTCGTTATCGGGGTTCTCCATTGTACAAAAAAATAAATCAAACTTAATTCCTAACTGTCCTGACAAAAATATATCCCACAAAAACTACACGACAAAACCTAAACACTTACTTATCAAACGCAGACAAAACCAAAGTTAAAAATGTATTAATAGTAAAACTAAATTAAGTATTCTAGTTAAAAGTCAGATAACTTATGCTAGCAAACCTAAGATGACCTAAAAATTCAAAAATAATAAGTAATTGTACGTAAACTCAAATTGCAAAGAGAACTGATTCCTCGTGTTATAATTCATAGCTTCCTACGTTGCCAACTTAGGGTCAGTGGCCCAGCAACCGCCACAGCTGTTCTCAAGTCTCGCTTCCCTTGTACAGCGAGAGAGCTAGCAAATCAACAGCCCTACCAAATAACACACATGGAATGTAAACCACAAGAATAGAACGCAAAGAATATGATACGATAAAATAAAGTCATAAAAATTTTTGCCTTACGCATAGCTAATCCCCATGCGAAACGGACCCTATGCTAATTGAGACCCCAATTCCTAAGCACAAAAGAAAATGAAAAGAATGTGTACGCGCGCAGACGCCTTGCACTTGTCGCTGTCTAATCAAAACCAACAACAACTGCATGCGCGAGCCGTGGCCAGCTGCTGCTGTGATTCGCGCCGCTGTCGTCCAAAAATCTCGGCTCGGGACTCTATACTTGAAATGAGCATGCTGCTTCTGATTTCACTCGTGGCCAACGGAATTCTATAATCAAGATTAATCCGAGTATGTCCAACGCGCTAAAACTCATCAGCAGCAATGGCTAAGCCTTCCGCACAGTCCTTCAGCCGTGGGCAGGGTTCCGTAAGTAAACGAGATTCCCTCTGCAGTCCTATGCGCCCAAAAGACCATGTTTAAGACTCCTGCCTCAGAAAAAGTAGGGTATTATTAAGATCGATGCACTTTTCGAAACGCTCCTCAGACGTGGCCAGAAGACGCTCCAGAAGTCAAAACTTCTACTTCCGTTTTCCGAATCGTCTGACGGACCCTCTACTTGGTGTTGAGAAAAGAAGATATTCTTGAGCAATGACCACTTCCAGAGAAACAATTTTGGTCAATGCCGTCTATGCTGAATCGGGAAGTTTTAAAAACAACAAAAAGGATGTCACAGTGTTGATGGTGTCACACCTGAATAGGTGTGGCCCCACGTTGGGCGCCAATTTTTAGTTATAATACTATATCTATGATTCATAAATGTAACGTGTCACCTATGCACGTCTGTGTATATAAATCCTGCCAGGCTAGCTGTTATTCAGCGAAGGGAAGCACCACGCTTTGGGTTTCCGCCCTCTGCTCGTCGGCTATTGGAGTGATGTTCTTGCCCCCCTCCTGCTGGTGGTCTATACGCATTATACCGCGAATGAAGTAGCGTGTCACGACGAAAATGCTTAACCGGGAGACACTGTTTATCCCTGAATAGAATGGTGGATGTGTGCTGGAAAGGTATCTCAACTCCGCCTCTGGTGTTGTCGAGGTCGTGTCGCGCACCCTACCATGGCCATTCCAAACCGTTCGATTTAATGACGGAATGGCCCCTTTGTCCGGGGCGTCCTACATGGGGAATTTGCCAGCGAAAGCAAAGCGCTAGATTAATACATTATAAAGTTTATTCACTTACTGGCTAAAACAATAACATTACCCGCAAATACCATAATATAATCACCCACATTAAAAGAATAGCTAAATGAAATATATGTATAAAATTCCTACAAATACTTGGCTATGTGTCATACAAACGATACACTAAACAAGTCCGAAATGGACAAACTAACTTGCTTGCTGACTCCGTAATGTTACGAAACCAATTCGAGTGGGCACTTCTCCCTCTCACTCACCGACCGGCCCTAGTTCCCTTGTTTCAAGTTGTAATTTATCAATAACAGAATTTAAGTCCACTCATACCTTTTCTCCAGTTTATGGCTCCATCGGCGAAAGCGCTTTCCTCGATGAATACCTAAAGCTGCTGTGGCGGAAGAACACTTAAATGGGCACAAGGTTGTGGGAAATCATATTTGCAGATCGGCGAGAGTCACGAGAAGCCACTACCGGAATCAAATCTAACTCTCTCCTAATTAACTCCGCACAGAAATCATAATTAATTACACATTTACAAACACGAATACAATTACTCCGTCAATCCGTTGCTTCCTCTTTTTATACCCGATACTCAAAATGAGTATTGGGGTATATTAGATTTGTGGTAAAAGTGGATGTGTGTAACGTCCAGAAGGAATCGTTTCCGACCCCATAAAGTATATATATTCTTGACCAGCATCAATAGCCGAGTCGATTGGGCCCTGTCTGTCTGTCTGTCTGTCCGTCTGTCCGTCTGTCCGTCCGTCTGTCCGTCCCCTTCAGCGCCTAGTGCTCAAAGACTATAAGAGCTAGAGCAACGATGTTTGGGACCCAGACTTCTGTGATATGTCACTGCTACAAAAATATTTCAAAATTTTGCCCCGCCCACTTCCTCCCCCACAAAGGGCGAAAATCTGTGGCATCCACAATTTCGACGATATGAGAAAACTAAAAACGCAGAATCGTAGAAGATGACTATATCTTCTAGAGAGCAAAATCTGAACCAGATCGTATAATTATTATAGCCAGCATCAAGAAAACAATTTAATTTTTTCTCGCCCTGTCTCTCTCTAACACACACGTAGCATAGGCGGCCTTGCTTAGAGTAAAACATTAGCGCCTAGATCTCAGAGACTACAAAAGCTAGAGCAACCAAATTTGGTATCCACACTCCTAATATATCGGACCGAGACGAGTTTGTTTCAAAATTTCGCCACACCCCCTTCCGCCCCCGCAAAGGACGAAAATCTGGGGATATTCAAAAATCTCAGAGACTATTAAGGCTAGAGTAACCAAATTTGGTATCCGCACTTCTGTTAGATCTCACTATAAAACGTGTATCTCAAAATTTCGCCCCACCCCCTTCCGCCCACACAAAGGACGAAAATCTGTTGCATCCACAATATTGCACATTCGAGAAAACAAAAAACGCAGAATCATAGATAATGACCATATCTATCAGATTGCTGAATCTGGATCAGATCGGATAATTTTTGTAGCCAAAAGCAAGAAATCAATTTGCAGTGGCTTCGCAGCGCCCGACGTCACGCTCAGACTGATTTTCTGTCTCTCTCGCACGCACTCTTTGTCGTGTCGTTCAATATTAGCGGCGTCTGCCGGAGGAGAGCCATACTGACTAAGTATCGGGTATTACTGTAGAGTTGCGGTGTCCGCAGCCACTCACAGCGTTCCCCTCGTTTTTTCTATTCTCTTTCTCCCGACTGTTATCTATGTTTCCTTTCCACCTCCTGAGCGAAAGGGAACAGCACAAATTCTTTTCCCCTGCTTCTGCAGGTGAAAGGTACGCGAAAGCAAAGAAAAGGCCAAACGGCCAATCTCCGACGGTGCTAGATCGACACTTTCTCTCCGCCGATCTGCTCGCGACCAAGGGACGGGCCCTCCTTATCTGCCGCGTCGCGCTCGACTACTAAAGTGCCGACGCCAACGCCTCGGGAAGCTAGCCGCTTGGGGGGACCAAGCGCTCCTCAAATGTCTTCTCCCTCTGCTTCCACGCTCGCTTCTCCGATGGCTGAGCGCTTTCCTGACAATCCCAAAGGTTTAAACGCCACTTTGTTAGGCTTGCGGCTGCTGTTGTTTGCTGGCTGGCTTCCTTGGACGATCGAATCCGCACTGCTTAACTCGATTTACTAAGCGCCAAGACTACAAATGGGACAACTCTTTATTCTCCTTTAGCCCTTCTCTTCTCTTCCCGCAGCACTTACCCCAACCGGACTCAGCGCTATACGGCTTCTGACGACTGAATAGCCCACTCGCCTTCAACCATGAATCTCGCAGTCGAATCTTGGATTTAGATATTTAGATTCCCTAGAGTTTTTCTCTTCACTAAATTCTTGGTTTTTCCTTTTCGTCGGACCGATACGCAACCGACTCAATGGACTTTCACTAGGGAATAGCCGATAGGGACGCCAACGTTCTGGCGGTAAATCGTCTAACAGGTCCCTGGATGCATTTTCAACAGAGATAGCCTGACGTTTTGACCTGTTACCGTCTTTTTGGTTTTCCCTTGACCTGTCGTTCGCCTGCCACTCTGAGCACTAGATGGCGCCACAAAAACTCAGCATTCCCTGCTACAAGCGCTACACCCCGTAGATGTTGTGCCGCTGCTGGCGAGGCTGTGCCGCAATCTGCTGCTGGCGGCGATTGCGTCCTCCACTGCTGCGGTAGCCAAACTCCCTATCATCGTAGCCGCCGCCGACGCCCCGCCCCATGATGCGCAGCTCCGGATCGGAATGGGCATGCCCCATGGAGGGACCGAACCCGGAGTCATTGCCCGATCGCTGTGTCATCTTCATGGATCGCCGGAACGAGGGTGGCGGCTGGGAGCGGGCATACCGCTGTCCCCTCACCGACCGCTACCTGGAGCGGGCATTCCTCGGCCGCTTGGCCGTCCGCGTGCACACATAGCAGCAGATGCGCCAGTAGAGAAAACTATGAAAGAGAGAAGTGGTGTGGAGTGGAGTCATTAGCGGCGGAGTCACGCAGCTGTGGAAATGTCGGCGCGCAGAGGCTCACCGGAATGACGTGGCCCTCACATCCCCAATGTTGGACAGGCATCAGCGGGATGCCGACGATGGCATAGAAATCGTTGTCACCTTGCCCCAGTCGGATTTTAAGGTCTTTTAAGGCTTTATTTAGCTGTCACAAAGTTGAAAAGAGTAAACGTGTACATTTCCAAGTGCTGGAAACAAAAGTTTCACACCATATTTTGGGTGGCATCATTTTTACGCGCTAAAAAGTGAATTTTGAGTTTTGTGCTGTAAAATGGACACATCGAACAACGTACGCCTGCAACTTCAGCAGCAGCAGGCACGCAAATCGAATCAAAACATTCAGGTCTATGTGCGCGTTAGGTGAGTGCCCCATCTACGGGTAGTAGATCGCCCAATAAGTACGATTTCACGCAAGCGATGCATACGCTCCGCAGAGGTTGTGGATGTGCTCAATCCACGCGAGATCCTCACACGCCACACCCTCGACTCGAAGTTGACGAAGAAGTTTACGTTTGATCGGAGCTTCGGCCCCGAGTCCAAGCAATGCGATGTCTATGCGGTGGTGGTGTCGCCCCTGATCGAAGAGGTGCTAAGCGGCTACAATTGCACGGTGTTCGCGTACGGACAGACGGGTACTGAACAGAACAGAACAGATATAAGGTTAAAACTGGCACAGGGAGAGCTTTTGGTCGTGGCTCACCCAATTCCTGGCTCAGATGCTGCTTGGAGATTGCTGCTCCAGATTGTCCTGCATGCGATCCTTGAACTGATCGCAGGCACTGCGTATCTTTTCATCGGTGTCCCTTCGCCGTTCGATGGTGCCATGAAGCTGCTCCGTTTCATTGGTGGCCAAATCTGCCACGGTCAGGATTTTGTGCGCCTGCGTCGTGAGCGTCTCCTCCGTTTTCATGTGCGAGGCCACCAGCTGTTTCTTCTCCTTGTAGTAGACTCCCCTTGGTGTCGGTTAGGTGCTGCTCCGTTTTCTTCAGCTCCTGGGTCTTCTCCACGAGACTCAGGCTCACCTCGTTGAAGGTCTTCTCCTTCGACTGCAGCTCATCTTTGAGGGCCTTCAGCAGCAACATCTTCTCGTTGAGCTCTCGATTCTGCGAGTCCATTTTCATGGTCATCTCCCCGTAGGTCTCCTCCGCCAGATAGATGCCATTCTTGTCTCGCGCTGCGAGGAGATCTCGCTTCAGTTTGTCAATCTCCTCGGTGTACTCCTTGAGGACCGTTTTCTTGGTTAGCTTCTGATTGACTTCTGGCTTATTCTGAATATTCTTCGCCCGATGCGCGTACTCCAGCGTGCTGAGTGTCTCGTCAATGTCCTTGTGCCCTGGCGAGGCATTGTGGCATTGATCGAGGTCTTTGTCCGGCCGCCCAGCGACTCCTGCAGCAGGCGCGTCAGCTTCGATTCGCGGTACGGGACATGGGGGGCCCGATCCACCAGAGCGGTAATCACACGGCCCAGCGTCAGGAGGCTCTGGGTGATTTTGACCGTCTCGCGCACGCGGAACCCCTTCTCGTTGCCCGCCTTGGAGACGTTCTCGCTGCCCGCCAGATCCACCAGATTGAGTTTTCCGATCTTCAGCATATCCTCGCCATCGATGCCGTTCTCACGAATGTGCACCACTATGGAGAAGACGGTGTGGCTGCGCGAGGACTGCGCGTTCATCAGGGTGGTCGCGTCCTTGCTCTGGACAGTGATCTCCTCGAGGCCCTGGATGATCACCGAACCCTTCTTTGTGCTGTCGTCGAAGATGCGTATCTTTGTGGAGTCATCGGTGGAGAGGAGGTCGCACAGCTCCTCGTTGTACAGCTCCACGTAGGAGATGCGCATCGTAAACTCAACTTCGATCATGCGGAGTTCGTCGAAAAGGTGACTCAAGGCACGCGGTATGATGCCCACATCAGAGTCCTACAAAAGGGCCAAAGACAAAAGACAGGTAGAGCAGCAATTAACGTTTGAACCGCCTCCCTCGTCCGATTCTAGGAATTAGAAAACTGGTTCCCCTCTACTCACATCTTCCCAAGAGGACTTCAACTCCGCGGTCTCATTCCCCACCATCGTGTGCGTCTTGCCAGTACCCGTCTGTCCGTACGCGAACACCGTGCAATTGTAGCCGCTTAGCACCTCTTCGATCAGGGGCGACACCACCACCGCATAGACATCGCATTGCTTGGACTCGGGGCCGAAGCTCCGATCAAACGTAAACTTCTTCGTCAACTTCGAGTCGAGGGTGTGGCGTCTGAGGATCTCGCGTGGATTGAGCACATCCACAACCTCTGCGGAGCGTATGCATCGCTTGCGTGCATTCAGCGGCCTGCAGGGATGGAAATCGTACTTATTGGGCGATCTACTACCCGTAGATGGGGCACTCACCTAACGCGCACATAGACCTGAATGTTTTGATTCGATTTGCGTGCCTGCTGCTGCTGAAGTTGCAGGCGTACGTTGTTCGATGTGTCCATTTTACAGCACAAAACTCAAAATTCACTTTTTAGCGCGTAAAAATGATGCCACCCAAAATATGGTGTGAAACTTTTGTTTCCAGCACTTGGAAATGTACACGTTTACTCTTTTCAACTTTGTGACAGCTAAATAAAGCCTTAAAAGACCTTAAAATCCGACTGGGGCAAGGTGACAACGATTTCTATGCCATCGTCGGCATCCCGCTGATGCCTGTCCAACATTGGGGATGTGATGGCCACGTCATTCCGGTGAGCCTCTGCGCGCTGACATTTCCACAGCTGCGTGACTCCGCCGCTAATGACTCCACTCCACACCACTTCTCTCTTTCATAGTTTTCTCTACTGGCGCATCTGCTGCTATGTGTGCACGCGGACGGCCAAGCGGCCGAGGAATGCCCGCTCCAGGTAGCGGTCGGTGAGGGGACAGCGGTATGCCCGCTCCCAGCCGCCACCCTCGTTCCGGCGATCCATGAAGATGACACAGCGATCGGGCAATGACTCCGGGTTCGGTCCCTCCATGGGGCATGCCCATTCCGATCCGGAGCTGCGCATCATGGGGCGGGGCGTCGGCGGCGGCTACGATGATAGGGAGTTTGGCTACCGCAGCAGTGGAGGACGCAATCGCCGCCAGCAGCAGATTGCGGCACAGCCTCGCCAGCAGCGGCACAACATCTACGGGGTGTAGCGCTTGTAGCAGGGAATGCTGAGTTTTTGTGGCGCCATCTAGTGCTCAGAGTGGCAGGCGAACGACAGGTCAAGGGAAAACCAAAAAGACGGTAACAGGTCAAAACGTCAGGCTATCTCTGTTGAAAATGCATCCAGGGACCTGTTAGACGATTTACCGCCAGAACGTTGGCGTCCCTATCGGCTATTCCCTCGTGAAAGTCCATTGCGTCGGTTGCGTATCGGTCCGACGAAAAGGAAAAACCAAGAATTTAGTGAAGAGAAAAACTCTAGGGAATCTAAATATCTAAATCCAAGATTCGACTGCGAGATTCTTGGTTGAAGGCGAGTGGGCTATTCAGTCGGCAGAAGCCGTATAGCGCTGAGTCCGGTTGGGGTAAGTGCTGCGGGAAGAGAAGAGAATTTGTAGTCTTGGCGCTTAGTAAATCGAGTTAAGCAGTGCGGATTCGATCGTCCAAGGAAGCCAGCCAGCAAACAACAGCAGCCGCAAGCCTAACAAAGTGGCGTTTAAACCTTTGGGATTGTCAGGAAAGCGCTCAGCCATCGGAGAAGCGAGCGTGGAAGCAGAGGGAGAAGACATTTGAGGAGCGCTTGGTCCCCCCAAGCGGCTAGCTTCCCGAGGCGTTGGCGTCGGCACTTTAGTAGTCGAGCGCGACGCGGCAGATAAGGAGGGCCCGTCCCTTGGTCGCGAGCAGATCGGCGGAGAGAAAGTGTCGATCTAGCACCGTCGGAGATTGGCCGTTTGGCCTTTTCTTTGCTTTCGCGTACCTTTCACCTGCAGAAGCAGGGGAAAAGAATTTGTGCTGTTCCCTTTCGCTCAGGAGGTGGAAAGGAAACATAGATAACAGTCGGGAGAAAGAGAATAGAAAACACGAGGGGGAACGTTGTGAGTTGCTGCGGACACCGCAACTCTACAGTAATACCCGATACTTAGTCAGTATGGCTCTCCTCCGGCAGACGCCGCTAATATTGAACGACACGACAAAGAGTGCGTGCGAGAGAGACAGAAAATCAGTCTGAGCGTGACGTCGGGCGCTGCGTAGCCACTGCAAATTGATTTGTTCCTATTGGCTATAAAAATGATCTGATCTGATCCAGATTCAGCAATCTGATAGATATGGTCATTATCTATGATTCTGCGTTTTTAGTTTTCTCGAATGTGCAATATTGTGGATGCAACAGATTTTCGTCCTTTGTGTGGGCGGAAGGGGGTGGGGCGAAATTTTAAGATACACGTTTTATAGTAAGATCTAACAGGAGTGCGGATACTAGATTTGGTTACTCTAGCCTTAATAGTCTCTGAGATTTTTGAATATCCCCAGATTTTCGTCCTTTGCGGGGGCGGAAGGGGGTGTGGCGAAATTTTGAAACAAACTCGTCTCGGTCCGATATATTAGGAGTGTGGATACCAAATTTGGTTGCTCTAGCTTTTGTAGTCTCTGAGATCTAGGCGCTAATGTTTTACTCTAAGCAAAGCCGCCTATGCTACGTGTGTGTTAGAGAGGGACAGGGCGAGAAAAAATTAAATTGTTTTCTTGATGCTGGCTATAATAATTATACGATCTGGTTCAGATTTTGCACTCTAGAAGATATAGTCATCTTCTACGCTTCTTCTTTTTAGTTTTCTCGTATCGTCGAAATTGTAGATGCCACAGATTTTCGCCCTTTGTGGGGGCGGAAGTGGACATATCACAGAAGTCTGGGTCCAAAACATCGTTGCTCTAGCTCTTATAGTCTTTGAGCACTAGGCGCTGAAGGGGACGGACAGACGGACGGACAGACGGACAGACGGACAGACGGACAGACAGACAGACAGACAGGGCCCAATCGACTCGGCTATTGATGCTGATCAAGAATATATATACTTTATGGGGTCGTAAACGATTCCTTCTGGACGTTACACACATCCACTTTTACCACAAATCTAATATACCCCAATACTCATTTTGAGTATCGGGTTTAAAAGAGGAAGCAACGGATTGACGGAGTAATTGTATTCGTGTTTGTAAATGTGTAATTAATTATGATTTCTGTGCGGAGTTAATTAGGAGAGAGTTAGATTTGATTCCGGTAGTGACTTCTCGTGACTCTCGCCGATCTGCAAATATGATTTCCCACAACCTTGTGCCCATTTAAGTGTTCTTCCGCCACAGCAGTTTTAGGTATTCATCGAGGAAAGCGCTTTCGCCGATGGAGCCATAAACTGGAGAAAAGGTATGAGTGGACTTAAATTCTGTTATTAATAAATTACAACTTGAAACAAGGAAACTAGGGCCGGTCGGTGAGTGAGAGGGAGAAGAGCCCACTCGCATTGGTTTCGTAACATTACGGAATCAGCAAGCAAGTTAGTTTGTCCATTTCGGACGTGTTTTGTATATCATTTGTATGGCACATAGCCAAGTATTTGTAGGACTTTTATACATATATTTCATTTAGCTATTCTTTTAATGTGGGTGATTATATTATGGTATTTGCGGGTAATGTTATTGTTTTAGCCAGTAAGTGAATAAACTTTATAATGTATTAATCTAGCGCTTTGCTTTCGCTGGCAAATTCCCCATGTAGGACGCCCCGGACAAAGGGGCCATTCCGTCATTAAATCGAACGGTTTGGAATGGCCATGGTAGGGTGCGCGACACGACCTCGACAACACCAGAGGCGGAGTTGAGATACCTTTCCAGCACACATCCACCATTCTATTCAGGGATAAACAGTGTCTCCCGGTTAAGCATTTTCGTCGTGACACGCTACTTCATTCGCGGTATAATGCGTATAGGCCACCAGCAGGAGGGGGGCAAGAACATCACTCCAATAGCCGACGAGCAGAGGCCGGAAACCCAAAGCGTGTGCTTCCCTTCGCTGAATAACAGCTAGCCTGGCAGGATTCATATACACAGACGTGCGTAGGTGACACGTTACATTTATGAATCATAGATATAGTATTATAACTAAAAATTGGCGCCCAACGTGGGGCCACACCTATTCAGGTGTGACACCATCAACACTGTGACATCCTTTTTGTTGTTTTTAAAACTTCCCGATTCAGCATAGACGGCATTGACCAAAATTGTTTCTCTGGAAGTGGTCATTGCTCAAGAATATCTTCTTTTCTCAACACCAAGTAGAGGGTCCGTCAGACGATTCGGAAAACGGAAGTAGAAGTTTTGACTTCTGGAGCGTCTTCTGGCCACGTCTGAGGAGCGTTTCGAAAAGTGCATCGATCTTAATAATACCCTACTTTTTCTGAGGCAGGAGTCTTAAACATGGTCTTTTGGGCGCATAGGACTGCAGAGGGAATCTCGTTTACTTACGGAACCCTGCCCACGGCTGAAGGACTGTGCGGAAGGCTTAGCCATTGCTGCTGATGAGTTTTAGCGCGTTGGACATACTCGGATTAATCTTGATTATAGAATTCCGTTGGCCACGAGTGAAATCAGAAGCAGCATGCTCATTTCAAGTATAGAGTGCCGAGCCGAGATTTTTGGACGACAGCGGCGCGAATCACAGCAGCAGCTGGCCACGGCTCGCGCATGCAGTTGTTGTTGGTTTTGATTAGACAGCGACAAGTGCAAGGCGTCTGCGCGCGTACACATTCTTTTCATTTTCTTTTGTGCTTAGGAATTGGGGTCTCAATTAGCATAGGGTCCGTTTCGCATGGGGATTAGCTATGCGTAAGGCAAAAATTTTTATGACTTTATTTTATCGTATCATATTCTTTGCGTTCTATTCTTGTGGTTTACATTCCATGTGTGTTATTTGGTAGGGCTGTTTATTTGCTAGCTCTCTCGCTGTACAAGGGAAGCGAGACTTGAGAACAGCTGTGGCGATTGCTGGGCCATTGACCCTAAGTTGGCAACGTAGGAAGCTATGAATTATAACACGAGGAATCAGTTCTCTTTGCAATTTGAGTTTACGTACAATTACTTATTATTTTTGAATTTTTAGGTCATCTTAGGTTTGCTAGCATAAGTTATCTGACTTTTAACTAGAATACTTAATTTAGTTTTACTATTAATACATTTTTAACTTTGGTTTTGTCTGCGTTTGATAAGTAAGTGTTTAGGTTTTGTCGTGTAGTTTTTGTGGGATATATTTTTGTCAGGACAGTTAGGAATTAAGTTTGATTTATTTTTTTGTACAATGGAGAACCCCGATAACGAGCCTGAACCGGCTCCGGCGCCAAAATGCCAGTTGTGTGGGAAAACTTTGGCTTCGGCTCCTACATTGAAAACAAAGTGCAGCCACGAGTTTCACAAAACTTGTATTGAGTCACATGTCAAGACCCATACTACCTGTCCCACATGCAAGACGCTATGCGTCGATAGAAGTACTCCTCATAATACCAGGTCCCAGGCCAAGCAAAACGAGCAGCCATAACCGCTGAAAGAGTTAGTAGCTTGGTTACACAGGCCATCAGCACGATGCAAAACGAGGTGGTAGCCCAGCTCACGGACAAAATGGCTCAAATCATTCAGTCCAGCATAGCAGCACATTTCCAAGAGACTGGCAATAGCATTCCTCAAGGGAATAGACGTGGGGAAGCGGATAACCCGTCCAACAAAATAGGGACAGAGAAGTGGAGGAAACATTCCGACAGGGACTGAATAGTCAGTATTCAGCACAGTTTCAAGCAGTGCAGTCTCAGATCTGAGTCAGCGACCGGACAAAGTCGCCCATATCCTCAATAGTTGGAAATTACGTTTTAATGGGACCCAAAAAGGATTGAGCATTGATAATTTTCTCTATAGGGTAGAGGCTTTGACGCATCAGACTCTCGAGGGAAATTTTCCAGTTCTGTGCAGTAACGCCAGTCTGCTTTTTGACGGAAAGGCCAGAGATTTTTATTGGCGTTACCACAAGACTTCCAGATCGATGAGATGGGACCGGTTATGCCAAGCCCTAAGAAATCAGTTTAGGGATTCTCGAACCGATGTGGATATCAGAGAAGCGATAAGGGACAGGAAGCAAAAAGAAAAAGAAAATTTCGATTCCTTCCACGACGCTCTGGTACAGCTGATGGATGATTTGAAACTCCCATGTCAGAGAAAGCGATTGTGGAAACTTTACGGCGCAATTTGCGACCTGAAATTAGACATGAGCTCCTGAATGCCCAAATCGACTCCGTAGAACGTTTGAGAGAAGTCTGTCGTAGAAGGGAGGGTTTTCTCGACGACATTGGGCGGAGTCATGGGTACCAGAAATTGATTCCTTTCCGGAAACAGGTTGCGGAATTGGTAGAGGAAGCCCAATTAGAGGAGGCCTCCGAATTCTCGGATGTAGAAGAAGAGGACGAGGTGGCAGCCATGGCACTGATTTGCTGGAACTGCCGAAAGGAGGGGCATCGCTACCACGATTGCGATAGCAAAAGGAAAATTTTTTGCTTTGGGTGCGGAGCACCTAATAAATATAAGCCGTCGTGTAGCAAATGCCAAAAAAACGGCAAAGTGAACACCCAGCCTCGCCAGCCGGTCAGTGTTCAGCGCAAGCAGTCGAGTGCAGAGGCGAAATCCCAGTAGGGATACTTAAAACTACCGCCCAGCTTCCGTCTGAGAAATCAGAATCCGACATACACCAAGCTTTAGTCTGGCCACAACTAGTCCATGCCAGATCCCATTCGCTTTTCACCAACGACCAACCCAGTAATAAGTCCCTCACAAGGAGTGCAAGAAGGATGAGAGCGTTCCGGCAGGCGGCGAAAGCGATTAATTGCATTCGTTACAAGCAGAAGGACAAGCGTCCATATGCGGAAGTTCGCCTGTTGGATCAAACGGTCCTTGGTCTATTGGACACCGGAGCAGCTATGAGTGTTATTGGCGGAAAGTTAGCAGAAGTCCTTTTAAGAGAGGAGTTGTAAATGCTTCCACTGCGGATGGACGGAGGCAAGAGGTAGTGGGACGACTGCGGACACCGGTGCAGTATAAGGGTGCAGTGAAGGACCTTGAGCTGCACATTATTCCAACGCTCAGCCAGGACTTGTATTTAGGGATCGATTTTTGGTCAAGTTTCGATTTATTACCACCCAGCATGTCGCTGGCAGAGATAGTTCATGAACCGCAGAACCTCAGCCGAGCGGAAATGGACCAGTTGCAAGCGACCATCAATTTATTTCCTTCGTTTTCCGTTTCCGGTCTAGGAAAGACGGCTCTGCTTTCGCATTCAATTGATGTAGGTGATGCAAAAGCCGTGAAGCAGAGACACTTCCCTGTATCTCCTGCGGTAGAGAAATTGTTATATGCGGAGATAGATCGGATGATCAGCTTAGGGGTGATAGAGGAATCCGATAGTGCGTGGTCATCACCAGTAGTATTGGTGCAGAAGCCAGGAAAGGTGAGGCTATGTTTAGATAGTAGGAAAGTTAACGCGGTGACCAAAAAAGACGCGTATCCGTTACCACAAATTGATGGGATTCTAGGACGTCTTCCTAAGGCGTTGTTTATTTCGAGCCTGGATCTTAAGGATGCCTATTGGCAAGTTCCCTTAGAGCCGAGCTCACGCGATAAAACAGCGTTCACGGTTCCGGGGAAACCTCTCTACCAGTATAAGGTAATGCCTTTTGGTCTCACTAATGCTTCGCAGACCATGACAAGGCTGATGGACAAGGTAATTCCGGCCAGTTTAAGAAATGAAGTTTTTGTGTACCTGGACGACCTTTTGATTGTGTCGGACAGTTTTGAGTCACATCGGAGGGTGTTGAGTGAAGTGGCAAGTTACATAAAAGCGGCAGGGTTAACGCTGAATGTGGAGAAAAGCAAGTTTTGCATGAAGTCAGAGCGGTATTTGGGGCATATAGTAGGCGAAGGGGTGATTCGTACAGATCCGGATAAGATTTCGGCTATGTCCGATTTTCCTTTGCCAAAATCCCTAAAGTCTCTGCGTCGCTTCCTAGGTATGGTAGGCTGGTACAGGAAGTTTATAAGCAACTTCGCATCGGTAGCCGCGCCTCTCACGAACTTGCTCAAACCCAGACAGAAATTTTCAATGACTCCAGAGGGTCAGGAGGCTTTTGAAAAGTTGAAGGAGATGCTTTGCTCAGCACCAGTTTTGCGTAGTCCTGATTTAAGCAAACCATTCTATGTTCACTGTGACGCTAGCAAGACAGGCGTTGGGGGAGTGCTGGTGCAGAAGACGCCGGAGGGGGACGAATATCCGATTGCGTTTGTATCGAAAAAACTCAACAAAGCCCAAAAGAATTATTCGGTCACCGAACAAGAATGTCTGGCCGCAATAGTTTGCATAAATAGGTTCAGAGCTTACATCGAGGGGCATGAATTTACTGTAATCACTGATCACGCCTTTTTAAAGTGGCTCATGTCACAAACTGACTTACACTCACGTCTAGCCCGATGGGCATTAAAGCTGCAGAGTTTCTCGTTTAAAATCGAGCATCGTATCGTCACGCTTAATGTGGTTCCGGATGCTCTTTCTCGCGTAAATGTGGAGGAAGTGGCGACTCTAGACGCGAGCAATGGGTTGTTGATGGATTTGGAATCGCCAGAATTCAAGGCAGAAGATTACGTGGAGATCGGAGAAAGGGTTAGGGGCAATATTGATAAGTTGCCAGATCTCAAAATTGTAGATAACTTGTTGTATCGTAGGTCAGATCACGCAACAGGAGAGGTGCTACATGATTTGGAAACTCTGGATTCCTCAAGAGTTAGTGGTTGACGTTTTGCGTAACGCGCACGACAATCCACTGGCTTCCCATTCACAAAACCCTAGAAAGGATACGGCGGTATTATTACTGGCCTGGTTTGGTTGCCGATGTGAAGAAGTATATCCAGGCTTGTGATGTCTGCAAGACTACCAAGGCCCCAATACAATCCAGAGACCGAAGATTGCAATTGCGCCCGAGTCACAACGTTTCTTCCAGAAATTATATGTAGATTTCCTGGGGCCATATCCCCGTTCAAGAAGTGGACATATAGGCATCTTTATCGTCCTCGATCACTATTCTAAATATGTGTTTCTTAAGGCAGTGAAGAAGTTGACCGCGGACGTGGTAGTCAAATACATGCAGCAAGATCTTTTTCATGCTTTCGGGGTTCCGGAGACAATAGTATCCGACAATGGCACACAATTTAAGTCTGAGGCATTCCAAAAGCTACTCCGGGAATATAAAGTTTCGCACATTCTCACGGCCCTGTACGCACCCCAAGCTAATGCTTCCGAACGTGTAAATCGCTCGGTGATTGCAACAATCCGACTGGGACGAGCACCTCAGCAGCATTTGCTGCGCATTGCGTTCGGCGGTGCATGCAAGTCTGAATGCAACTCCATATTATATGGTGTTCGGACAGCATTTCATCACGTCCGGGGCAACATACAAGCTTCTGAGAGCATTGCGGGTGATGGACGACAGGTCAGCAGTTTTCTCGCGGGAGGATTCATTAGCCTTGGTTCGAGGCAAGGCTCTAGAAGTCATGAAAAAACAGAACGATAAGAATGAACGGCAGTATAACTTACGGTGGAGAGACATATCCTACAATGTCGGCCAGGAGGTGTTCCGAAGAAATTTCAGGCAGAGCAATTTTCAGTCAGGGTACAGCGCGAAGTTGGGTCAAAAAGAAGATAGGGCAGGCCTACTATGAGTTAGAGGATTTGCAGGATCGTTACGTAGGACGGTTTCACGCGAAAGATCTTCGTCAGTAAACCAACTGATTCAAGCTGTCCTGTTATCATTCATGGGAGTGTGACCCCCAAGCCTGATCTTTCGGGGGTGCTTTTGTAGCGCTTGTAGCAGGAAATGCTGAGTTTTTTTGTGGCGCCATCTAGTGCTCAGAGTGGCAGGCGAACGACAGGTCAAGGGAAAACCAAAAAGACGGTAACAGGTCAAAACGTCAGGCTATCTCTGTTGAAAATGCATCCTGGGACCTGTTAGAGGATTTGCCGCCAGAACGTTGGCGTCCCTATCGGCTATTCCCTCGTGAAAGTCAATTGAGTCGGTTGCGTATCGGTCCGACGGAAAGGAAAAACCAAGAATTTAGTGAAGAGAAAAACTCTAGGGAATCTAAATATCTAAATCCAAGATTCGACTGCGAGATTCTTGGTTGAAGGCGAGTGGGCTATTCAGTCGTCAGAAGCCGTATAGCGCTGAGTCCAGTTGGGGTAAGTGCTGCGGGAAGAGAAGAGAAGGGCTAAAGGAGAATAAAGAGTTGTCCCATTTGTAGTCTTGGCGCTTAGTATATCGAGTTAATCAGTGCGGATTCGATCGTCCAAGGAAGCCAGCCAGCAAACAACAGCAGCCGCAAGCCTAACAAAGTGGCGTTAAAACCTTTGGGACTGTCTGGAAAGCGCTCAGCCATCGGAGAAGCGAGCGTGGAAGCAGAGGGAGAAGACATTTGAGGAACGCTCGGTCCCCCAAGCGGCTAGCTTCCCGAGGCGTTGGCGTCGGCACTTTAGTAGTTGTAGTGGTCGCTTGTCGGGCGGATAGGAAAGCATATTTGTGTTCTTCGCCTGAAAGTATGCCCGATGGTATTTGTACAATTTATATATTTATGTACATAATATATATATAAATATATTTATATATATTATATTATTTATACAGGTATATATCACACCTCACCGAGATACTTATTAATTATTAAGTTTAGTCCCCATAGTTAGTGTATAGTTAGGTTGGCTTAATTTCTTGTTGTGGTGTTACATGTTAAATGTTCCTGGTCGTGTGAGGGCTAGCGCCATCTAGGGTTGACATTAAGAATATGCTTCAAAACGAACAAAAATCTCCCCACCATGTCCATAACCATTCAAAGTGAATGGCGAAGGATCGTGCAAAGGCAGATCCGGAGAACAAAATTTTTGTTGGTCAGTAGATCCGCCCAAATCTTTCTTTCTCCTCGTGGGCGTACAAGCATTCAGTTGCGCGGTGAAAAAAAAAAATAATAAAAATAAAATTAAACCGCCGTAAATAACCGTGGTGTGAAACCAAAGTGCACTCGATCGGGAAAAAAGAACCCAAGAAAGCAGATTGGGCTCTAATCGAAAACTTTCCGCTTGGAGGTGAGCAGCCCCAACACAAAAAAAAAAAAAAAAAACACCTGGAGAAAGAAGGAATTAGCACCTCAACCCCATCCCCCTATTTTCGCAGTGCCAGTTCCAACCGGAATCGGCACTTAGTTTGGGAATTATCCAAAAGCTGCAGCCCGAGCTTTAAGCCCCCGCACTACGAACCAGCTGATCCACCAAGTCGCGGGCAGTGAACTTTGGCTGCGCGAGACGAGGACAGCCGTCTGAACGGGCTTAGTGCGGCGAAGTGGCGTAACCGTTTCGCATTCAAAACCGGGCCAAGAAACGGAAACCGGTGCTGGCAGTCAGCGTAGGGTGGGCGTGGCACTACTCCGTGCCAGCAAAACAGAGATGTCCGCCGCGGTGGTAGATCCCTACTCCTTCTCTGCACTATCTTTGCCCCACTATACTTTCCGTACCCCTAACGATCCTTTCCTTGTCTGTCCCCCTCCCATTCCCAAAAAGAGTACGCGAATTTTAATAAAATAATACCAGCAGGAGCGAAGCAACCTAACTGGAGGGTTACCCCAAAGAACCCATCCCCATTTCCGACCAGAGATCAGCCGTGGAAGCGAGCGCGTACTCCTTCTCAGTTAGCCGACCACCAGCTTCATCGTGCGAAGATTCTCTTCGTTACTCGTTACAGTAATAATTATTTTATTTGGCGCCCAACGTGGGGCCCGAAAGGCCTGAAGGTCAGGTTTGACGTAATTGTAAACGTTACAAAGCGGAGTTACATCAACGTATATGGTTGTGTGTGACCCCAGCCAAACTTGACCCCGAAGCAGAAAAATTGTTGAGAAAGTCCATAACACCTGCGAGCAGTGCATAGTCATGCACTGGCTTAAGACTTTTGTTCCCTGTTTCCCACCCCCCTTCCTTAAAGCCTTCCTTTTGTCCTGGAATTGGATCCTGTGATGGTGGATGCTTATTAGTTTCCGATAACGGTTAGCCCGCATCGGAGTATGATCCATAACCCTTGCTCGATGGTAAGCTGCTCTGGAATCGATAATAGCTTCACCATAGCTTTATTGCCGAGCAGTATATGCCATAGCAGTGAAATCTAGATGGATTCACTGGTATGTGGAAGTTGGCTGGACACAGGGTTATTAGTGGAGTAAATCTACGACCTGCCGCTATACAGAAGCATATTAGTGAATACATTCGCCCGTATCCCTTGGAAATTGACAGGTACCTTGGGTAGCTTTGGTTCAGTTCTCGCCGGAGTCAGCTAGAAGAATCAAAATTATTTTTTGTTGCCGCTCAACTCGAATCGGGGTTATTAGGGTGCCTCCGTCTTTTGTTTCTCTCTCTACTTTCTAGTGATTGGTCTATTCGTGCGCCGAATTACCGCTTCGGTAATGTTTCCTCGATGGGCGGCTGACGAACACCGTCGTGATCCTGGTATGGGCACGCGGGCAACAACGTCGTCCGTCCCTATGTTTAGGCGTTCGCCGCAGACAGGAAGGGGCCTAGAGCTACTACTTGGGTCACGATTGCCGAAGATACCTTTTCTTTATTTCCCCCTTTTTCGCTCTACCACGCATAGTTATTGGCAACCTTTCGGAGGGAAAGGGTTGCATGGTTTCCCCCAAAATCTCTCTATCAAAGATCGTTTTTTTTGCTTTCCCCGATATTATTGTTTTTTTTTTTTGTTAATATTTGTCTGAACTAGATTTATAGGAACGTGCTTAAAGCTAGTTAATATATAGGATAACTTTACAATGCCGGTAGACCGAAGCCCGGATTATAGGATTCAGCCAAAAGAGAGCGAAACCTTTTGCTGTGTATGCACGCAAGAAGTCGAATACCCAGGCCAACTATTAGCTACCAGCTGTAACCATTATTTCCATCACACCTGCTTTAGTGCACGTTCAGGAAATAAGAAAGTCTGTCCAGTGTGCAGAACTGCGCTGAGCAAATCGACCCTTAATTTGGCAGAAGAACTAGAAGCAGCTCAAGCCTCAGGCAGCCAACCAGGGGCAGTTGCAGTGACCAGATCCCGTTCGAAAACACCTAAATCACAGCAAAACCAATTATCCGCTGCCAATATGCAGAGTGGGGTCCGAAGTGTTAGCCAACCCGAAGGGCCTAGTGTGTCCGGTCCAATGGCCGCTCCAGATCGTCCTAGAGGCCAACCGCCAAATTCTGCGGCAGCAGTGGTGTCAGCTTCAGCAGCTCGAACGGGTCTGCCAGCCACGGATGGTAGCTTGCAACAGACCATTGCGGACGCAGTGACAGCCGCACTAGCACAGCACACTCAAATGCTAGCTAACGCGATTGAAGCGGGGTTTCAAAGATTGTCGCTCCAGAATGCAGCTCCAGTTCCAACGGAAAGAGTACACCCAGCCCATAGGCAGTCCTCTCCCGTTAGGTCAAATCAATCCTTTGAGCAACTCTTTAGGTTATCCGCCAGGGAAAACGCAGCATTGCCAAACTCAGCGTCCGAGCGACCGACTAACTTGTCAGCCCCACCCGAGTCGCAGCAATCACATCAGTTGCGCGCGGATCGGATTAGCCAGATAATCACGAACTGGAAGTTGAGATTCTCAGGGCGCTCCTCTATGTCAATAGATGATTTTTTGTATCGCGTCGAAGCTCTGACCAGCCAGACATTAGATAGCAATTTTGAATTGTTATCTCGCTACGCAAACTACCTGTTCGAAGGAAGCGCGGGTGAATGGTACTGGAGGTATCATAAAAGCGTACCAAGAGTGCGCTGGATTGATCTCTGTATTGCTCTGAGATCGCAGTTTTCGGACGGCAGAACAGATTTAGAAATCAGAACCGCGATCACCCAGAGGAAGCAGAAAGTCAACGAACCGTTTGACAGTTTTTATGAGGCCATAGTGGCGCTTGCAGACAAGCTCGTGCAGCCGATGACCGAGCAGTCCTTGTTAGAGGTGTTGCGAGCAAATCTGCTCAATGAGATACAACATGAGATTTTATATGTGCCCATACCGAACAGTGTGCAGTTGCGACAAGTGGTCCGCAAGCGTGAAAGGTTCATCGAAAATACTGCTAAGCCAATCCCGGCTACTCGACGATTTGTTCCTCGCAATCAGGTGAACGAAATGTCCATCCAGACAGAAGGTCTGGTAGAAGCCGATTCGGAAGAAGCTGACGCTTTTGATATCGACGCGATGACGCTTTCTTGCTGGAATTGCAATAAACAAGGCCACCGATATCAAGAGTGCGAAGCAGAGCGTAAAGTATTCTGTTATTGATGTGGTAAGCGGGACACATATAAACCATCGTGCCGAAAATGTAGCTCGTCAAAAAACGAGTTGGCTCGTGCACCGATATCGAGTGCACGCAAGTTAGTGTCGAAGGCAACGAATACGGAGTAACCGGGGCTACGTCAAGCTCACTCCCCCTACCTCCTGACATGATAACGACCACTATGATACCAGTACAGGACGACGATCAGGAAACGACCCCTGCGCCTAGCAAAACTCGAGACCGTAAGCGTAGGAAGCTGTTCCGCACGCAGAGTAAAAATGCGCGCAGAGCATTATTAGCCTCTGTTATTAGTAATATCACTGACCTACGACCCTACGCCAATGTCACTCTGTTTGGCAAGACGATAAGTGGATTAATGGACACAGGCGCCTCAATCAGCTGCCTTGGGGGTAAATTTGCAGAAGAGTTATCTCGAACAAACCCTGAGGTCAAGCCGATGAAGTCAGCCGTGCGAACCGCAGATGGGAAAAAGCAAGTTATTCTAGGTAGGATCTCCACACTCATTTGCTTTCGTGGAAATTCCAAACGAATATGCCTTTATCTTGTACCATCGTTATCGCAGGAGTTATATCTAGGAATAGACTTTTGGAGAAGCTTTAATCTACTGCCGTTCTTCTTAATGAGCAAAGCGAATAACAATAGTTTGGCGGCTATAAACTTTGACAACCCGATGCAAATACCTTTGTCGGAATTACAGCAGAAGGAACTAGTAGCGATAGTACAGATGTTCCCTTCGTTTGCCGAAAAAGGATTAGGAAAGACAAACTGGCTTACACATGACATAGAAATTTCCAAGACTCGGCCCATAAAACAACGCCACTACGCAGTGTCGCCTGCAGTCGAAAAATGTATATACGAAGAGTTGGACCGAATGTTAGGCCTTGGGGTGATTGAAGAATCAGATAGCCCGTGGTCTTCCCCGGTAGTAATTGTGCGTAAGCCAGGTAAGGTTCGCCTTTGCCTTGATAGTTGATAGTTTGCCGGAAAGTTAACGGAGTAACAGTCAAAAATGCTTACCCTATGCCCCTCATTGATGGCATTTTAAGTAGACTTCCAAAAGAGCAGTTCATTTCAAGCATCGATCTTAAAGATGCTTACTGGCAGATTCCGCTTACTCCAAGGGCTCGGGAGAAGACGGCTTTTGCTGTGCCTGGGAGGCCGCTATATCAATTCACGGTGATGCCGTTTGGTTTATGCAATGCCCCACAGACCATGTCCAAACTGATGGATAAAGTTATCCCACCATCTTTGCGAAATGAGATTTTCATTTATCTCGACGACTTATTGGTGACTTCGGAGCCCTTCGAGAAGCACATGTCCGTGTTGAAAGCGCTGGCCGACCGACTGTCTCAAGCTGGACTGACGATAAACGTAGAGAAGAGCAAATTTTGCCTGAAGGAAGTGAAATACCTGGGCCACGTGATAGGGTATGGGATGATACAAACGGATCCCGAAAAAGTTGCTGCTATTCGGGAGTTTCCAGTGCCACGATCGGTGAAGCAAGTGCGACGATTTTTGGGAACCACTGGATGGTACCATAAATTTATTAAAAACTATGCCGGAATTGCTGCCCCAATATCAGATACACTAAAGCAACGTCGATCGTTTGTATGGACCAACGAAGCGCAAAGGGCGTTTGAAAGTTTAAAAGACCAAATGTGCGAGGCACCAGTCCTACATAGCCCCGACTTTACCATTCCATTTGCCTTTCATTGCGATGCCAGCCACACCGGAGTTGGTGGCGTGTTAATGCAAACGGATAGCGATGGTAATGACATCCCAATCGCACTCATGTCTCGCAAGCTGAATCAGTGTCAGCGAAACTATTCAGTCACGGAGAAAGAGTGCTTGGCAGCCATAATGTGTGTGAAGAAGTTTCGAGCTTATGTGGAAGGACACGAGTTCTCCATCCATACCGACCATGCATCATTGAAGTGGCTAATGTCACAATCGGACCTAAGTTCTAGATTGGCAAGATGGGCTCTCGAATTGCAGGGGTTCAACTTCAAAATTTTCCACCGCAAAGGTAGCCAAAATGTTGTCCCAGATGCTCTGTCGCGGGTGCACACCGAAGATCTATCGGCATTCAGCTGCGATGGATTGGTAGACCTGCAGTCTGATTGCTTCAAGTCGGCAGAATATTTGGAACTAATTCGAAAAATTAAAGGCAACCAGACACAGATGCCAGACATTAAGGTGATCGATAATCTCATATATCGGCGAGCAGAACACGCGGCTGCTGATCAGATCGCTGACGACCTGTGTTGGAAGCTGTGGGTTCCAACGGAGCTGGTGTCCGATGTTCTAAAACAGAGCCACGAACAGTCGCTAGCAGCTCATAGCGGCATTAATAAAACGTTGGAGAGAGTTCGACGTTATTATTATTGGCCAAGTTTAGTAACCGATGTGAGAGCGTTCATAAACAGCTGTTCGGTCTGCAAGTGCACCAAGTACCCGAATCGTTCGTTACGACCCCCATTAGCTCCAGTGAAGGAAACTCAACGAGTGTTTCAGAAGTTGTTTGTGGATTTCCTGGGTCCGTATCCACGAAGCAAATCCGGAAATATCGGTATCTTCGTTGTTTTGGACCATCTTACAAAATAACCGTTTTTAAAACCCGTAAAGAAATTTACAGCGGAGGCGATAACTCGATTCATGGAAGAGGACCTATTCCATTGCTTCGGGGTACCCGAAGTGGTTGTGTCCGACAATGGAGTACAATTTAAGTCCCATCACTTCAATTCGCTGTTGAAAAAGTACAATGTGCAGCATTTTTATACGGCTTTGTACGCACCTCAAGCCAACGCATCGGAACGCGTTAACAGATCCGTTATTGCCGCCATTAAAGCTTACATCAAGCCAGATCAAACTAATTGGGATGAGCAGCTTAGTTCTATTAGTTGTGCCTTACGATCTAGTCTGCATTCAGCCCTAAACGACAGCCCCTATCGGGTTGCATTTGGACAGCACATGATCACCAATGGAGACACCTATCAGCTCTTACGAAATTTGCAGATTTTAGAAGATCGTACCGTGAGTTTTGGCCGGGAAGATTCGTTTGATGTGATTCGAAAAACAGCCCAACGAACAATACAAAAACAACACCAACGAAACGAACAGCAGTACAACCTTCGAAGTCGTGAAGTGGCGTTCAAAGTTGGCCAGGAGGTCTACAGACGCAACTTTCAGCAGAGCAATTTCGTTAAAGGTTTCAGCGCAAAACTAGCTCCTACTTTTGTAAAAGCTAGAATAAAACGTAGGCTTGGTCACAGTTATTACGAGTTGGAAGATCCCCAAGGTAGATTTATCGGAAAATACCACGCTAAAGACATAAAGCAGTGACCATCCTAATACAGGTTAACGGTTTTCCTCCAAGCGTCTATCACCCTTTGATGTGATTAACACCAAAGTGTGATCTTGGCCGGGGGGATTTGTAGTGGTCGCTTGTCGGGCGGATAGGAAAGCATATTTGTGTTCTTCGCCTGAAAGTATGCCCGATGGTATTTGTACAATTTATATATTTATGTATATAATATATATATAAATATATTTATATATATTGTATTATTTATACAAGTATATATCACACCTCACCGAGATACTTATTAATTATTGAGTTTAGTCCCCATAGTTAGTGTATAGTTAGGTTGGCTTAATTTCTTGTTGTGGTGTTACATGTTAAATGTTCCTGGTCGTGTGAGGGCTAGCGCCATCTAGGGTTGACATTAAGAATATGCTTAAAAACGAACAAAAAATCTCCCCACCATTTCCATAACCATTCAAGGTGAATGGCGAAGGATCGTGCAAAGGCAGATCCGGAGAACAAAATTTTTGTTGGTCAGTAGATCCGCCCAAATCTTTCTTTCTCCTCGTGGCCGTACAAGCATTCAGTTGCGCGGTGAGAAAAAAAAAATAATAAAAATAAAATTAAACCGCCGTAAATAACCGTGGTGTGAAACCAAAGTGCACTCGATCGGGAAAAAAGAACCCAAGAAAGCAGATTGGGCTCTAATCGAAAACGTGAGTACCGGCCTTCGACAGTGCTAGGAGCCTCGAAGTTAGATTTTCCGACTTTTTCTGTAGTTTCCGCTTGGAGGTGAGCAGCCCCAACACAAAAAAAAAAAAAACACCTGGAGAAATAAGGAATTAGCACCTCAACCCCATCCCCCTATTTTCGCAGTGCCAGTTCCAACCGGGTAAATATGTGCATGGAGTAACTGTTAGAAAAAGTAGCCTGATCAGTATTTTCAAATTCCACATTAGAATCGGCACTTAGTTTGGGAATTATCCAAAAGCTGCAGCCCGAGCTTTAAGCCCCCGCACTACGAACCAGCTGATCCACCAAGTCGCGGGCAGTGAACTTTGGCTGCGCGAGACGAGGACAGCCGTCTGAACGGGCTTAGTGCGGCGAAGTGGCGTAACCGTTTCGCATTCAAAACCGGGCCAAGAAACGGAAACCGGTGTTTGCAGTCAGCGTAGGCCCGAAGCCGCTTAAATGTTCCTACCGGGCGGGAAAAAATAGTGCACCACGTGTGTACATAACTGTCTGTTTTTGTGTAGTTGGATATACTTAGTGTTAATTGTAACAGAAAAAAAAACCAGAAAAAAAACCCACCAACACATGGAAAGTTTGAAAATGCATTTGATAAAAGCTTAAAAGTTTGAGCTTAAAAGCGTCCGCTCGTCCGGGTCCCCTCCGCGAGCTTATGCCATGCAGCACGCGCTGTACGATTTTGTTTTTGGTTTGCAGGTAAAAGTTTAATGCACCCACACACAGCCACACGCCCAGCTACGAAAGATCTTTCGCTGCGGGAACACAAACAAAAACTGAGTGAGCTTTATAATATACCAACAACATTAAATTTTATTGCCTCCCAAAATTCCGCGAGCGTGGCAAAAGCTTCGTTCTTTTTTGCTAGAGCTGTTTGTCGGTCGTTGACCTCACACTTTTAAAGTAGTCACAGCTGATTGGCCTTCTGCCTTTACAATACGCTTGGTAGAACGAATAGTATGTCCAACTACTCCCTGAAGCCGATGTGCTGGGACATGTGTACCTATATTGCGCTATAGTATTATCTTTCTATCTAAGGAAAAATCATTAGTTTATATCGCACTATAAAATATCGTATATGCACCTATAACTATTTACACTTATCGTATTTATTTATCTAAATATTCCCTAGTAATAATAGCTATATCTCTTGTGACGCTTTTCGTTCCTCCTTTTGTCCATTTAGCCTTGTCTTGGAGTTCCCGGTTAGTGTTTCTTTTTTCTTGTAACATGAATATAGTATCTGAATATAGTTTCTAATAAAATGATTGTTAAGATGAATATGTGCTAGACGTTACCGCAGTTGGGGGAACCATGCCGCTCTTGAGCGAAATAGGATGACCAATACCGGACACTCCAGGGATCCTGATATTATTATTGGCTCTTTCAGGATCATGGTAGGGTGGGCGTGGCACGACTCCGTGCCAGCAAAACAGAGATGTCCGCCGCGGTGGTAGATCCCTACTCCTTCTCTGCACTATCTTTGCCCCACTATACTTTCCGTACCCCTAACGATCCTTTCCTTGTCTGTCCCCCTCCCATTCCCGAAGAGAGGACGCGAATTTTAATAAAATAATACCAGCAGGAGCGAAGCAACCTAATTGGAGGGTTACGCCAAAGAACCCATCCCCATTTCCGACCAGAGATCAGCCGTGGAAGCGAGCACGTACTCCTTCTCAGTTAGCCGACCACCAGCTTCATCGTGCGAAGATTCTCTTCGTTACTCGTTACATAGTCGAGCGCGACGCGGCAGATAAGGAGGGCCCGTCCCTTGGTCGCGAGCAGATCGGCGGAGAGAAAGTGTTAATCTAGCACCGTCGGAGATTGGCCGTTTGGCCTTCTCTTTGCTTTCGCGTACCTTTCACCTGCAGAAGCAGGGGAAAGAATTTGTGCTGTTCCCTTTCGCCCAGGAGGTGGAAAGGAAACATAGATAACAGTCGGGAGAAAGAGAAAAGAAAAAAAAAGAGGAAGCAACGGATTGACGGAGTAATTATATTCGTGTTTGTAAATGTGTAATTAATTATGATTTCTGTGCGGAGTTAATTAGGAGAGAATTAGATTTGATTCCGGTAGTGGCTTCTCGTGACTCTCGCCGATCTGCAAATATGATTTCCCCCAACCTTGTGCCCATTTAAGTGTTCTTCCACCACAGCAGCTTTAGGTATTCATCGAGGAAAGCGCTTTCGCCGATGGAGCCATAAACTGGAGAAAAGGTATGAGTGGACTTAAATTCTGTTATTGATAAATTACAACTTGAAACAAGGGAACTAGGGCCGGTCGGTGAGTGAGAGGAAGAAGTGCCCACTCGAATTGGTTTCGTAACATTACGGAGTCAGCAAGCAAGTTAGTTTGTCCATTTCGGACTTGTTTAGTGTATCGTTTGTATGACACATAGCCAAGTATTTGTAGGAATTTTATACATATATTTCATTTAGCTATTCTTTTAATGTGGGTGATTATATTATGGTATTTGCGGGTAATGTTATTGTTTTAGCCAGTAAGTGAATAAACTTTATAATGTATTAATCTAGCGCTTTGCTTTCGCTGGCAAATTCCCCATGTAGGACGCCCCGGACAAAGGGGCCATTCCGTCATTAAATCGAACGGTTTGGAATGGCCATGGTAGGGTGGGCGACACGACCTCGACAACACCAGAGGCGGAGTTGAGATACCTTTCCAGCACACATCCACAATTCTATTCAGGGATAAACAGTGTCTCTCGGTTAAGCATTTTCGTCGTGGCACGCTACTTCATTCGCGGTATAATGCGTATAGGCCACCAGCAGGAGGGGGGCAAGAACATCACTCCAATAGCCGACGAGCAGAGGCCGGAAACCCAAAGCGTGTGCTTCCCTTCGCTGAATAACAGCTAGCCTGGCAGGATTTATATACACAGACGTGCGTAGGTGACACGTTACACATTAAAGCTGGGATCCTATGCCAGAGCAGAACGCAATACTTTTCATATCCCACCTTGGGTTTCCTTAACCAATCCCATAACTTTCGACATTGACAATGAGGCTTCATCAGCATTCGTTCGCTCACAGTCTTTATCATAATGATGATGATAATGATAATAATGTGCATGTGTGTGGTGTGTGACTCTCGTTTAGGACCTGAGCTCAAAAGTGCAATGCACGGCAGAAAAATCAACACGAGCTGATTCAAGGGGTAAAGATATGTATCTTTGGCACACCGAAGTGCCGACACTCTTTCAATTCAAGCTTGTTCACAGCCCAGCGATTCGCAAATGCGGCCAATGAGTATGTGTTGTGAGTATATAACAGCCCATCCGATCCGATCAGGCGATTCATCAGTGAAGATTTTCTCTCCTTTCGCTTTTCTGCTTAGTGGGGTCCCAAGTGTGGGAAAAGCCACGAGGGCGTGAAACTCAAGAAAAGCATGAAGAAAATTACGATTGAACCGGTGACTAGCTCATGGTCTTCCTCGAGCAAACCGACTGCCTTTGTTCAACTGGGACGATGAGGTCTGAGCGTGTCCATCTCGGCCAGTGAGAACTTGCTCGTAGCGGGTCAGCAGATTGGTGCGGACAATGGCGCCGTTCAGTTCCGCCTGGGCCTTGATGGCCTGTGGGAAAAGAGAGGAGAGAAAACAGTTGGATAAAGCCGAGGAAGAAAAGGAAATATAAACCCACCTGAGTATCGCTGACAGACCATTCAGGAGATTGAACAGCACAATGGTCATGAAGAACACAAAGAGCAGGAAGATCAGGTAAGTGTAGACGCTGTCAAACTTTATGTCACCGGCATCAAATTCTCCCGTGAGCATCACAATCGTCTTGATGAGCGCCTCGATGGGCACGGAGAATGTGTTGAAGTGATCATCATCTTCTCCCTCCTTTGCTGGCTCTGGCGTGCTGTCCTTCGTAGAGGAGGAATCCACCTGGGGCTTGCCAAACAGTATGTAGAAGCACAGACTAAACGTAAGCACAAAGATCGAGTAGAGAGCAAAGCTCTTGATAAAGCTGCTGGAGACGGCGCGCAGCATGAGCATGTGCGTCGAAATTGAGAGTACTGGCAGGGAGCCAACCAGCAGGCAGAACTCCACGGACACCAGCAGAATGGTGAAGACGGCCAGTATGCGCTGCGTCTCCTTGTCGTAGCTGGCTTCCATGCAGGTTAGGATCGACAAGACAATGAGAGCCACCTCCATCAGGTTCGTGATGGACCTGAAGTACAGCAGCGGCGACATGGCAAGCTGTATGACCTCTCGGATCATGAGATACACAATCCCTATCCAAGAGAACAGGCCGAAGAGGGCAGTCAGGCCCGTGTGGTCGCTTTCGTGGAACTTAAGGAGCGTATGCGTGATAATGGAGGCAGTAAAGAGAGAGTAAAGTAGAAAGTTCAGATAGAAGATCACCGAGAGGCGGTGCCACTTGAGGAAGAGGAAACTCGAGATTAGCGGGTGCTGCAGCAGGTAACGCAGCTCATTGGAATCGGCGATGTATGCGATTGGAGTCATCTCGTCCTCCAATTGGTGAGGATGGCCAATGCTCCGCTTGTCCGACTGCCCGGGCTCTCGCTGGCGTCTCATCAGATTCTTGTAGTTGATGATGATCTCGAAACTCTGGTCAACGGGCTTCTCCCCGTTGGTGGTGATGCAGGAATCGAAGTGCTCCTCCAGCACTTTCGGGTCCATCTCCTGTATGGGAAGATCTCCGAACGCGCTTCTCGCCCCGATGTTCGCTCCCTGCCGTAGAAGCTCCTGTGCCACCTTTGTGTTGCGATACTTGACCGCATAGGAGAGTGGCACCAGGCCAGCCTTGTCCGCCTCATTGATGTCCACACGATCGCTCTCGAGCAGCAGCTGGAAGCAGCGCTGGTGGTCACAGAAGTCGTCCAGCGGCTGCGCACCCAGGCGACTGATAATCGCGTTCAGCAGCTTGGAATTCGATGTCAGCCTCAGCTGCGGTTGCTTCAACAGCTTCTCTAGCGCCCTGTGGTTGCCCCAGATTACGGCCAACTCCACGGGGCTGATGTCGCTCAATTTTGAAGGATTAATGTTGATGCCCGTCTCGAGGATGGCCTCAAAGGCTCGCTGCTTGCCCCGCTTGATACTCTCCGCCAGCAGGGACTGATACACCTCCTGGTTGGCATTGCATTGGTTGTCTGCGTTTCCGCTGACGTTCTGGTGGTACTCCGCGAACTGTTGCTCGAACTGGTTCTCGTCTCCGTCCCGCAGCGTGCGGAGGAGTCGCTCGCAGTCGATCTCTGCTCCGGCCTCGCGCAGCTCCGGCAACGGCAATTCCGGATACTGATCCCTCAGCATCTGGCGTACCTGCCCGTTCCGATAGCTGTCAATGTCCAACTGTGGTTGTTTCAGGAAAAGTCGGATCAGCTCCAGCTTAGTGCCTGCCTCAATCTTTCTATTCTTCAGCACATGGTGGAGGGGCGTGAACTCGCCCTGATCCACCAAATTCGGAGAGGCTCCGTACTCGAGCAGCAGCTGAATGCAGGAGCCCACCTGAGAGGCATTCGATCGTCCTGGCGATTGGCCTGGGCACCGCTGTCCAGGGCAGTGTGGAATTCCCGTATGTCCCGATTAGCGAGGGCTGCGCTCAACTGGCCCTGCGGATCGATGAAACCGCAGTTGTTAGAGCTCATTCTGCTGTCTGCAAAGAGTCAAGTGAGAATGGGGAGGATGAGCTATGTCTATGTGGGCTTTCGTTAATCTTATCCAACCCACGCTGCGTATGAGTAACTTCTAATGCCGTTTCTATGAAAATGATGCCAGAACCCGCATTGTTAGAGCTCTGCTCTGGTCAATGGAGGGAGGTCTGACCCAACAGACGGTTTCTGTACAGACCTTGAAATGGCCGAAACAAAAGCATGAGAGTGGACCGACCCCCGCAACAAACGGTATTTGACAACGCTTCATGCTACGATGATTTTCACACAAATGACTGTCTGTCCATGGAGCTGGCCAGCAGCTGGAGGCAGAGCCACAGTCAGAGCCACAGTCACAGCCACATCCGCAGCCGAAAGCTACCCCACAGGTTTCTCGAAAAACAAAAACCAAATCTTCGTTTTGGGGGCAATTAAAGAAAGCGTCTTTAAGTGGTTTTTGTGGTACCCGAACTACAGACTTAATTTGCCCTCCCGTGTAGTTATTAAATTATAACAATCCAACTGAAGACAAGGTAAGATAAGGCCTGAGAAGTACTCAGGGAGTGGCTTGATTGTTCAAAGTGATCTACAAATTTGAATCAAGTTTGGTGTTCGATCTCGCTCGCCTTTTGGTATATCAAAATTTAACGATCATAAAGAATAATCATAAAATAATCGACACATCAATGTCAATTAGCAATCAATTGGTTACGCTTTATGCTTCGAATACTGTTCCGAATGGAGCTTTAGATAAAGCCCTGGGCAGTGCTGAAATATTGCGATTTATAGGCGGCTCTTTTCGTAAATTTCAAGGCGGCTTCTTCTGTGGGATCTGATCTCTCCAGCCGTCAGCTCAACGTCTTCTCCGCTCTGTTGTGTTCTGTTCTGTTCTGTTCCGTTCTGTCTGCTGTCTGCTTTGATGCTTGAAATGTGTGAGACATCGGCTAATCACACATGAGACCTGGCTAATTTGAATATTCCCCCACTGATTGTTTATCAATAGCCTACGAATTGGGAATCAGGAAACATCGTCTTCTCTTTTGTAGGTAGCTCTTCGGCTAATGTTGCTTTAGTATGCAAACAAATTGAGGATTGTAAATGACGCCCCTGGGGTCAAAATTTGTCGTTGATAAGATAAACAGAATCGCACAATCACCTTCCTTAATTGGCCCTTTATTTGATATTTTCTTGTCTCCCATCTTAACCTCTTCCCCATTCTGGTATTTGTTTTTCCACCTGAGTACGAGTATTTGCCCAAGCAATTGACAAACAACTTCATTGTTTGTTCAAGCTGAAGCTCGACCCAAAGTCTTACTAAGACATCGGTTGACAGAATGGCGTAATATCACAATAATTAACAGAAAACTTAACAGCAAACGATTTCAAAAGTGAGCAACTCCTCTCTCAGTCGCATCTGACCCTAGCAATTAAGAGCACTACTTTCAGAAATATTGATGTAGTCAAGGTAATCTATACTTATTGCGAAAAGCTTCGGAAAACACAAATTTCCCTTAAACTCTTAAACATTTGCTTCATCTACGGAAACCAGTCGAAATCACAGAGTATACGGAGTCTGGAGTGGAATTTTATTCCCCCTTCTTTTGGAGCTCACATATGTATATACTATAACACTGGTAAAAAAAAAAAGTACTCGTATCACTCTGGAATTTGGGAATAAAGTGTGTCACAAAGGAAAGGGAGTCCAACGACATTATTGATATCCAGACTTCTGTGATATGTCACTGCTACAAGAATATTTCAAAACTTCGCCCCGCCCACTTCCGCCCCCACAAAGGACGAAAATCTGTGGCATCCACAATTTTAAAGATACGAGAAAACCAAAAAGAGGACCAGAATCGTAGATGATGACTATATGTTCTAGAGTGCAAAATCTGGACCAGATCGTATAATTATTATAGCCAGAATCAAGAAAACAATTTCATTCTTTCTCGCTCTGTCTCTCTCTAACACACAGGTTTCATGGTCGGTTTGGCCAATTGCAAAATATGAGTTCAAGGATCTCAGAACCCATAAGAGCTAGAGCAACCAAATTTGGTATCCACACTCCTGTGATATCGGACCTTGACCGTTTTGTGTCAAAATTTCGCCACACCCCCTTCCGCCCCCGCAAAGGACGAAAATCTGGGGCATCCACAAATCTCAGAGACTATTAACGCTAGAGTAACCAAATTTAGTATCCGCACTCCTGTTAGATCTCACTATAAAACGTATATCTCAAAATTTCGTCCCACTCCCTTCCGCTCACACAAAGGACGAAAATCTGTTGCATCCACAATGTGCGCTTGTTAGGCCGTTGACCCCTTTGTGCCCGTGAAACGAAACCAGCTGCTTGGAGCTTTTTCCGTGCGCCCACACCTTGGTCTATGTATCAAGACCTACCCCAACGAATCTGAATAAACGAATAAATATTGAATAAAGTATATTATATAGAAGTTAAAGATGGAATAATTTGATTTATGAACTATATATGCTCAAAAAAAAAAAGGCCCTAAACCAAAAAGAAAAAGAAAAGAAGATCAAGATAATCTGGTGTTAGCCGTGGTCATGCGTGTCCATGCGTGTGTGCTCTCTCTCTAAAACTTTCAGGTATTCCCCTCGCCGAAAGATCTTTTGGACGTGGCCGGAACATGAAAGTACGTAAGTGAACGAACTCCCAGTTAACGTTTATAAACTTTTAACATAAAGAGACAAAACGAGGGGGAACGTTGTGAGTTGCTGCGGACACCGCAACTCTACAGTTATACCCGATACTAAGTCAGTATGGCTCTCCTCCGGCAGACGCAGCTAATGTTAAACGACACGACAAAGAGTGCGTGCGAGAGAGACAGAAAATCAGTCTGAGCGTGACGTCGGGCGCTGCGAAGCCAGTGCAAATTAATTTGTTCCTTTTGGCTATAAAAATTATCTGATCTGGTGCAGATTCAGCAATCTGATAGATATGGTCATTATCTATGATTCTGCGTTTTTAGTTTTCTCGAATGTGCAATATTGTGGATGCAACAGATTTTCGTCCTTTGTGGGGGCGGAAGGGGGTGGGGCGAAATTCTGAGATATACGTTTTATAGTGAGATCTAACAGAAGTGCGGATACCAAATTTGGTTACTCTAGCCTTAAGAGTCTCTGAGCATTGCGGATGCCCCAGTTTTTCGTCCTTTGCGGGGGCGGAAGGGGGTGTGGCGAAATTTGGACACGAAACGGTCAAGGTCCGATATCACAGGAGTGTGGATACCAAATTTGGTTGCTCTGGCTCTTATAGGTTCTGAGATCCTTGAACTCATATTTTGCAATTGGCAAAACCGACCATGAAACCTGTGTGTTAGAGAGGGACAGAGCGAGAAAGAATGAAATTGTTTTCTTGATTCTGGCTATAATAATTATACGATCTGGTTGAGATCTTACATTCTAAAACATATAGCCATCTTCTACGATTCTGGTCCTCTTTTTGGTTTTCTCGTATCTTTAAAATTGTGGATGCCACAGATTTTCGTCCTTTGTGGGGGCGGAATAGGGCGGGGCGAAGTTTTGAAATATTTTTGTAGCAGTGACATATCACAGAAGTCTGGATCCAAAACATCGTTGCTCTAGCTCTTATAGTCTTTGAGCACTAGGCGCTGAAGGGGACGGACAGACGGACGGACGGACAGACGGACAGACGGACAGACAGACAGGGCCCAATCGACTCGGCTATTGATGCTGATCAAGAATATATATACTTTATGGGGTCGGAAACGATTCCTTCTGGACGTTACACACATCCACTTTTACCACAAATCTAATATACCCCAATACTCATTTTGAGTATCGGGTATAAAAAAACCCATACATGAGCCCGGTCGCCCGTATTCTTTGATTTTTCCCTAAATTATGTTGGAGCTTTTTTTTGTTGTAAAGAGGCCTTAAGCCCACGAAAAGCTCAAGAGCTTTGGAAGCTTTAAGCTTTAGCGCAGATCAGCGGCAGCAGGTGCTTCACACCTATGCGACGGTGATTAGTTACCCTTACTTTTGCATTAATACGAAAATAACGAAAATGAAGAAATCTTAAATTACAAAAGTTCCTAGTTAAATATTCATGAAATTATTCCCAGTACCCTACCATCTGTTTTTGAGATCATATATTTTATTCCTATTATTTAAAATTATTATTCCTATAGTTTTAATTCTCTTATTGCCCTAGCTTATACTCAACCCATAACTATATATCATTTTCTTTCTACCCATGTATTTAGCTTTAGGCACTATCGTTAAAAATAAATATTGTTAATGATTTGGAAATGATTTGTTAGAAGATTTTTGTTTAGGAGCCATGCAGGGATCGATGAGGGAGAGTGAGGTAAGACCCCCGGCGAGAAAAGCGATCATCCATAAGCCATATTTTCTTCGGAATTAGGATGATCAAGGTTGGGAGGGCCATGGCTGTTGCATCCAACACCAGCACAGCTACCCGTCGGTTCGGATATGCAACGCGGAAGCCCACTTCCCTGTCCCCTTAATTCCTTTGTCCCTTCTAGTTCCCCCAGCCTCCTCATCCTCCTTCCCCAACCCCCTAACACAAGTCATACGGTCATACGCAGGGTATTGCACGCGAACAAAAATAATAAGATAAGGCATCGACGCGAGCACGTATAGGAAAGGACCAGTATAGGAACCCCCCCCCCCCCATACTACCGATCATACAGCCGGAGCCAGCGCGTGCACCAGTCCTGCCCGATACACCCCCGACCAGCTCGAGTGGCACCGCCACACACAACAATCGTTGCATGTGATATGCTACATTTATCTTATTTTGGCGCCCAACGTGGGGCCAGATCCGGCTTGCCCCATTTAAAGAAATAACTTGGTCAAAAGTAACACCTGATTTTTATCCTTGCTAGACCGTTTTTTTTTTTTGCAACTTATCCAGTGGATACTGTGGATCCGTGTAAGCTCATCATGGCCTACAGGGCCTAGTATCGTGCAGGGTATATTGGCGTGCAGTAGGTCCGATACACTGGAAGTGTTATAACTTATATTGGGTATAACTCCGTGGGTCGAGCTAAGCCTATCAACTAGTCGAAGATTGTTATAGGAGCTAAGCGAGAACACTACTGCAGGAAAGAAGAGCGCATTCCAAATCGTTTAGGATGAAATTCTACGAAGATTGCCCCTAATTAACTGGGTTTTGGCTGTCCCGAGGAACCCCTGAGAAGATTAGTGAGGTTGCAAGCCTAGGTAAGCCTAGGTGACATCGGACTCCCATACTACCTGATGATTAGTGGAACTAATCCAGCACCTTTCTCAGCCCCAATACTTCTGATCTGACCTTTTAGATTTCGCTGGATGAGGGATTATTTATCCTGCCACGGACCTAAGTTGTGAGGCAGATTTCAGTTATAAGTAGATTACCCCATTCCTCTCCCTTCCCTACCCGAAAACAATGCAATCCGCTTTACTCTATTCCTACCCAAAAAACGATTGGGCTCCTAAACTGTTTTGATATCTACATATATCTATATCTATTGACTGTGACTTTTTTTGTATTATTTTTTTTGCATTTGCTATATATATCTAATATATTCATACTTGGTGGTGCCCAAACCGAAATGGTGGTGTCTCGTAGTACGGAGAATTTAGCCCTCTCAGAAGATACGGGGAAACATTGCCAAATTTGCTCCGAAGTAATCGTTTACCAGGTACAACTATTGTCGGCCAGTTGTGGGCACACCTTCCACAGAGTGTGCTTCACCGCTAAAAGTGGTAACAAACGGAAGTGTCCCACTTGTCAGCAAGACCTGAACATCACATCGGCCTCAGCTGAGAATCTTAGTCCCATTGGTCCGTCTACGTCTAGAGCACGAATGCCATCTGTTACTCAGTCCCTTCAGACTAGAAGTCAAAGCAAAAGAGTTAAAGCGTTAAGCCCTCTTGAGATGGCTAACTCAGAGAATGCCAACAGGTCTCCAATCTCCGTCGACGCTCAACAGAATCAGGCCAGTATGGCGAAAACTATACAGCAGTCCATAGTGGACGCGATGGAGTAGCTATGGTAGAGCAAACCCGAATTTTGGCGACCAGCATGGCTGATCAAACTAACCGGCTAGTTCGAGCCATTTCCGATGGACTTCAAAGTACGGCATCTGTACCCTCCCCGAACATAAATGCAGCTCGGATGCAACCGGTAGCAGAACTAGAACAGCAAACGATCGAGCAACTTTTTCGGCTGTCCACTAGTGAACAGGTACCAGTGCCGGGGATTAATCAATCGGGAAATAGTTCGTCACCCTCGAATTTGGGGCAAACCCGTAATGTTGGCTCAGGAGTTTCCACAGGTTCCTCCGCTTCATCCCTTCGGGCAGATCGTGTTAGCCAGAAAATGTCTAATTGGAAACTGCGGTTTACGGGAAAGGCTGGTATGTCGATTGAGGACTTCATTTCGTCCTTCATTTTCGTCCTTTGTGGGGGCGGAAGGGGGTGAGGCGAAATTCTGAGATATACGTTTTATAGTGAGATCTAACAGGAGTGCGGATACCAAATTTGGTTACTCTAGCCTTAATAGTCTCTGAGATTTTTGAATATCCCCAGATTTTCGGCCATTACGGGGGGGGAAGGGGGTGTGGCGAAATTTTGAAACAAACTCGTCTCGGTCCGATATATTAGAAGTGTGGATACCAAATTTGGTTGCTCTAGCTTTTATAGTCTCTGAGATCTAGGCGCTAATGTTTTACTCTAAGCAAGGCCGCCTATGCTACGTGTGTGTTAGAGAGAGACAGGGCGAGAAAAAATGAAATTGTTTTCTTGATGCTGGCTATAATAATTATACGATCTGGTTTAGATTTTGCTCTCTAGAAGATTTAGTCATCTTCTACGATTCTGCGTTTTTAGTTTTCTCGTATCGTCGAAATTGTGGATGCCACAGATTTTCGCCTTTTGTGGGGGCGGAAGTGGGCGGGGCAAAGTTTTGAAATATTCTTGTAGCAGTGACATATCACAGAAGTCTGGATACAAAACATCGTTGCTCTAGCTCTTATAGTCTTTGAGCACTAGGCGCTGAAGGGGACGGACAGACGGACGGACGGAAAGACGGACAGACGGACAGACGGACGGACGGACAGACGGACAGACAGACATGGCTCAATCGACTCGGCTATTGATGCTGATCAAGAATATATATACTTTATGGGGTCGGAAACGATTCCTTCTGGACGTTACACACATCCACTTTTACCACAAATCTAATATACCCCAATACTCATTTTGAGTATCGGGTATAAAAATCAAACATCTTTTTTGTTTTAATGCATCCTTGGCCTTTTTGCAACGTTTTAAAGTTAGCTGTTTGATAAGCTGCAATCGATAGTAAAAAACGCGGGAAACTGTTTGTTTACTTTGAGAGCTTACCAAATTGAAACTAAGTTCAAAAACTGTAATCAAAGTAATGGAAAAGAAAGGCCAGGGTATGTAGAGTTATTATATTAAACAAATTTGTGCTCATGTTTTTGAATATGTTTTTGTGTGTATTAATTTGTGTCGTCCAAAGGTAGAGAAAAAGACTGTTACTTCGAAGCTCGCGAATCCGGGCTCAGTGAAATCCGCGGAGGATATAGAGAAGTCCCTAAAGACCCTATCCAACGAGTTACTGAACGCCTACCATGCATCGTGCACACCCTCGAGAACGAAGAGGAGGTCCAACCCACTCTGGTGGAACCGAGATCTCTCTCTCCAAAGGAACAACCTCAAGGAATTCTTCAAAATCGCCAAACAAGCGAACGAAGAGATTGTCAATGAGGAATATAAAATCCTACTTAGGAGCTACAAGAAGGAAATACGTAAGGCACAAAGGAACCCGTGGAGAAACTTCTGCTCCAACATTGAGAAAGTGCCCGAAACCGCTAGGCTCCGGAAGCTGCTCTCAAAGCAGCCCACAGTACAGAGCCAACTAAAACTAGACAACGGACAGTGGACAGAGGGCAGTAAAGAAGCCCTAACAGCACTAATGGAGGCGCACTTCCCTGGATGCACCGAGGTCACTGACGCCAAGGAGCATCAGGAACTAGCAACTGAGGAACAGCACCCCCCAATAGGTCTGTTAACCACTACGAGAATCCACTGGGCCATAGACTCCTTCGCGGCCATAAAAGCACCAGGACTGGACGGGATATTCCCAGCCATGATGAAGTTGACCAAAGAGGTTATTACCCCATGGCTCTTCTCAATATACTCAGCATGCCTAAGTACAGGCTATATCCCCATCCAATGGAGAACCTCGAGGCTTGTCTTCCTCCCTAAGGCAGGAAAGTGCAGCCACGTGAGTCCCAAGGATTACAGACCGATAAGCCTTACCTCCTTTCTACTAAAAACACTAGAAAAGCTGTTGGATTTACACATCAGGAATGAGGTAGGGGGACTGATGTCAATAAACCAACACGCCTACACTAAAGGGAAATCAGTGGAGACGGCACTACACTCGCTAGTAGCCACCATCGAGAGCGCCCTTCACAACAAAAAGTATGCTTTGGGAGCATTTGTGGACATCTCAGGAGCATTCAACAACGTGGCAACAACCGCAATAACAAGTCGCCTAGAAGCGAATAACATACACCCTGCAATCAACGTCTGGATCAAAAACCTCCTAAGTTGTAGACGGGTGCAATCGGAGTGGGGCACCGCTTCCATGGTAAAGGGGGCACACAGAGGCACACCTCAGGGTGGAGTCCTGTCGCCACTACTGTGGAATTTGGTGGTCGACGACCTCATTAAGAGATTTGAAAGGAAGGCCCCAAAAATAACAGCCTATGCAGATGATATAAGCATACTTATTACGGGTGTATGTCCATCGACCCTCAGCTCCATAATGGAACGTACACTCAGGGAGATACGTGAGTGGGCGGAAGAGGTAGGACTCAGTATCAACGCGGACAAGACGGACCTCATCCTCTTTACCAAGAGGTACAAGGTACCGATATGGATATGAGGTCAACCCCAACAAAAGCACTCGAAACTATAATCGGAATCGACCCCCTGGACATTCACGCTCGCCTGATTGCGGGAAAGGCAGCCCAACGCCTTATAGCATCAGGAAACCTATCCATACAAGGATACGGGCACAGTTCAATTGGCAGGGACATGACCAGATCAACTGATTACATGACCCCCCAAACTTGCCTTGACGTCAAAACAACCACATCTTTGGGACCTGAAGACTGGAAAATTGGAAGGGACCAAACTGAGCACCTCAACATATACACAGACGGCTCCAAGATGGAAGGAGGAGTAGGAGCGGGCCTATACTGTACAGACCCTGAGATAAGGCTGTCGTATAAGCTACCGGACCAATGCAGCATATTCCAGGCAGAAGTTTTTGCCAACGGGAAGGCAGCGGAGGTCGCTCTCCTAACAGAACGAGCACACGATGCGGTCAACGTATTCGTCGACAGCCAAGCGGCGATAAGATCCATGCAGTCGTCCGCGGTCAGTTCCAGAAGTGTCTTGGCGAGCAGGGAGGCATTAGACATCCTAAGCACGACAAAGACAGGGCACCACCAGGGCATCGAAGGAAACGAAGCGGCGGACGTACTAGCTAAGGAAGGCGTCGGGCTGGAGAATAGGAGAACCGAGAACGTGCCTGTCTCCCTCAGAACGCTGCAAGGCGATCTAGAGAAGCAGGCTAGAGACCAGACTGATAGCAGGTGGAGGAGTACCACCACCTGCAGAACCTCGAAGATAATGGAACATCTCGTCTGCAACTGTCCGGCTCTCTCAAGGGCAAGGAGGAGATACCTGGGCGCCCCAGTGTTGGCATCACTGGAAGATGCCTCCAAAAGGACGCCACAGGAACTGCTGGCCTATGCTAAAAACACCTCGATTCTCGGGACTTTTTAAAAGCACATTAACACTCCCGCGACGGTTCATACACACCCCCATCCGGATAACTAAGGGCCATATTGGCCTATGCGTGGCCCCGCTGAGGGCCGTCCGGGTTAACCTAACCTAACCTAAAGGTAGAGAATTCTTAACCAATGTGCCCGTCTCTTATGGTCAATAACTAATTTTGTGCGCAATTGTGCGAGAAAGTAATTATGTAATATTGTAGTGCAAGCTGTGTATAAAATAATCCTAAAACTTGTTTTTGCGCCATTTTGCGCCGGTGTGCGCCTTTTAATTTATTTGTAGGTGAGGTGGAGTTCACTTATGAAAAGCTGCTCAGTATTTACATTGAGAATAATCGAAACGCCGCAGCACTTTCGAGTTGGATTTTCGAAGAACTGAAGGCATACAAAATAAGCACGGAGAAAAACTTTTTTGTCAGCGATCTAATGGTTTTTGACCAATCCCTTTTCGCGACATCAATGGTTCCTCTCAAATTAATGGATGATATTGGAAATATATTGTGGCTAAATCGTACTCCTCAGTCTATTAGATTTTGTAGGCCAATCAAACTTGAATTTGTTAAAGAGACTAAAGACCATATTATCGTAGAAAAAAAATATGTCTGCACATTTATAAATGGAAGAAACATAACAGTAAAATATAATCTGCATATGACACTTTTAGACGGGAAAGTTTTGAACATTTTGGCTGAAACTAAATCTTGCCAATTATGTCCCATCTGTAGAGCAAGTCCAAAAGATTTCATGGAAAGTGGAAATATGGATTCACCGAAATTTAAGCCTAGACGTGGAACATTACAATGTGGCATGAGTCCACTTCACGCATTGATTCGATTTTTTGAGTTTGTTCTTAAAATTGCTTATAGAACTGGACTCGAAAAATGGCAAGTTAGAGATGAAAATGGAAAAAAAGAAATGGCGAAAAAGTAAAAGCTCATACAGGAGAAGATGTAAAGGAATATGGCTCTACATGTCGACAAGCCTAAACAAAATGGAAGTGGAAACACCAAGGACGGCAACACAGCAAGAAAAGCCTTTTCAAAAGCTAAGCTATTCGCTCAAATCTTAGGTATTGATGAGTCTCTCATCACATATGTACAAAACATTTTAATTGCGATTTCCTGCCAGCTGTCAATTGATGCAAAACTATTTAAAAAATATTGTCAAGAAATAGTTACACTATATATGTCCTTGTAATCATGGTTTCCGATGTCGGCAACAGTTCATAAAGTTTTAATTCACGGTTTCGAAATAATAGAAGCATCAGTACTGCCAGTAGGTGTTCTTGGAGAAAACGCTTCGGAAGCACGCAATAAATACTATAAGAGTGACAGACGATTACATGCTCGAAAGGATTCACGACGCAACAATATGACAGATGTTTTCCAAAGAGCAATGGATTCCTCTGATCCTCTTGTATCGAGCATCTATCTGACAAAAAGATTGGGTGGAAATAAAAAGGATCCATTGCCGAAAGCTGTTATTGAACTTTTAGAAACACCATGTTTTGAAAATATTTTTTATAACAATAATGCTTCCCTAGAAACTGATTCTTATTCTGGTATGTGTGAAAGTGACGAATCGGATTCCGATAATGAAAATTCATTTTCAATAGAAATAGATGTAGAAGAAGATTAATAATAAATTCGTTGTACTTTGAAAAACTTCAACATTCATCACCCTCTAAGTATTAACTTTAACTGTAAAAATATAAATTTTTAAGAATTTTAATAACATATTCTATCATAATGGACTGCGTGTTAAAAATCAATATTAGCGAATCTTTTCTTTTATGGGCGTTTGGTGTGGGCGTGGTCGGATCGGTCTAAAATTAAGATATATATATATACACGTCGATAATATTTTGTGTACAAAATTTGAAGTCTCTAGCTTTATTATTTTAATTTACGTCAAAAAATGGGATCGCTGGCCCACTGTGGAATGTATACATATGTATGTCTCTACGCCCCTCTATAGCCTAATTGCATAATGATTATATTATAACTCTAGATGGCGACAGAAAATAAAATAAAAAATTTGCAATTTGCCATTGAAAAAAGTCGGCACGTTCCAGATGATACATGACTCACAGTGCGGGGAGGTGGGGGGAAGGGGGGAGCAGGTCCAGACCACCCACGTCTATCGCCTCGCCCCGCCCCGCCTCTACCTCTTGATGATCAGGCGGGACTGGGACTGGGACTGGTGTAACCTCGATAGAGCGGCTGTTTCCTTAATAAACTCTAAATGTTTGCTTTACATATACATATGTATATATCAGCTATATAGCAGTAATAATAATTTCTTTCTCGCGCTTTCATTGCAGCTGGTACTTCCGCAAAATCAAACGCATTGAGGCTGAGAAAAACCTTCTACTGCCAGAGAACGAGCACGGTGCATTTTTAATTCGTGATTCCGAGAGCCGACACAACGACTATTCGCTATCAGGTGCGTGCCGAACCAGGCATTTATAATTGTTGTACTCTAATGTTCGTATACTATACTATACACTGTGAATGCTCTTTTGCAGTGCGCGATGGCGACACTGTCAAGCACTATCGCATCAGGCAACTGGACGAGGGCGGCTTCTTCATTGCCAGACGCACAACATTCAGGTGAGTGCGGAGTACACACTGTACTTGGACATTTATCCTATCCTTTCGGCCCGTAGAACCCTGCAGGAGCTGGTCGAGCACTATTCCAAGGACTCCGACGGCCTGTGCGTCAACCTCTGCAAGCCCTGTGTACAGGTAAGCATCCATTGGGCGGACATATACATCCCCATACAGCCCCCATTGTTTGCTTTGGTTTTATCGCGCATCCAACATCCAACAACGACCGGCAGCGGCCAAGTGTGATGTGCATTGTGACATTTGTAACATTCAACATTGTTATCCCTATGTTTTGTTCATTTCGCAATGCCATCACGTGTGTACTAAAACTGTCTTATATTTTCCATATATTTCTTGCTTTTTCTTTAATTAACACCAAAACTAATTATAATGTCTGTAAAACGATAATGACCAACAATAACCAACAATAACAACAACAACTACAACCGAACGATAACCGAAAATAACTGAAAATACAAACAAATATATATAATATATTAATCAAATAAGACAAATACCTTTTCGGGTGTCTGTGAGGTAGGATTTCTATGTAAAAACAAAACGTTACGATGTGCGTTCATGTGTGTGTTTTTATTGCCCATTAACACAACAATAACCAGAAACCAGAATCCAACTCCACCCCCACCCGCAACACCAACCCCCCTTCACGGCGATTCGACTGCAATGCCTTTAATCTCCAAATAACCGCCAATCAATCGCTCAATATCTCACCCACGGCAGCGCTCAAAGTGCAATCGAGACAATCTATCTATCGTATATGATCCTATACTACTGCTTAATAATCGTTGATCAAAGCTAAGTTTCATCTAATTGGTGCCGAAACCCAGTGAAGGGAAACGGCGCCGCGTTTGAGTGTGTTCTGTCCAAGTATGCCCTCGATTCGACTCGACTCGATTCGATTTCCATTGATCTTTTGCACTTTGACTGGCTGGCACTTGAACTTTGAACCCACTTAGTCCATCAAAACAGATCCAACTAAAATCATATAGCGCCAGCTAATGGAACAGATTCTATGTAAATAAGGCCCTAACCTAACCTACATCTCTCCCCTTTTTGGAAATCTTTTAAGCAGTAGTTTATCAAAATATTGTACATCCGACGTTGGTGCGTTGCTTGCCCCGTGGCTGGTCTGCACAGACATATATTTTCTATGTACATGGGATAGAAAATTGCATATCCCTTACGGCATCCTTGATGCTACTTTTTCAGAGTCGCATTTCTGCCCGACTCGCACTTTACTTTCTACATGGCGTGTAGAGTCGAACTACTGTTCACTGTGTCAGTCACTGTGGCGACACCTGTCGGCGCATTCGATTCAAGTGAATTCTGGCCACAGCCCCGAAAGTATGGCAATAAATATTTCCTCTTCATGGCAACTGGCTCTCTGATTGGAAGATAAAGGGCCCTCCCCAAGCACAGAATAAAACCCCCGCTTTAGTTTTTAGACCCTTTCCTCTTTCCGAAGAGAATGTAGACAGACACAAGGGTACGCAACGCAACGTGCAGTACGTTCTTAGGGAGGTGGTGATGATGGTTAATGAATGTATGCTACAAACTCATTGCTCAATTGGCACGATCATTACCTCAAGCCGAACACCAATGCGCCTACCATATTGACAATAGAAAATTCATTTGCTAACTCATCTCTCTATCCATCCACCATGTCCGAACAACCTGACGCTCCAGATCGAGAAACCTGTCACCGAGGGCCTATCGCATCGAACACGCGACCAGTGGGAGATCGACAGAACGTCCCTCAAATTTGTACGCAAACTGGGCTCCGGCCAGTTCGGCGACGTTTGGGAGGGACAGTGGAACAACACAACACCCGTGGCCATTAAAACTCTGAAATCGGGTAAGTCGAGAGCTGCGCTCTGTTTGCTCTTTGCGGGAGTTTGTTTAACAATGAGTCTTGGCCCCTTTCAGGCACAATGGACCCCAAGGACTTCTTAGCCGAAGCCCAGATCATGAAGAAGCTGCGCCACACGAAGCTCATACAGCTGTACGCTGTCTGCACGGTGGAGGAGCCCATCTACATTATCACGGAGTTGATGAAGCACGGTTCACTGTTGGAATATCTGCAAGGTAAGCTGGGCCCCAGATGACGATCACACGACTCGCCGTGTGTCCGCACATTTCGAGACATTCTTGCAGCTTGCATTAGTCAAATTACAAACATTTTCACGCCCCGCTGCGGCAATTAGTCAAAAAGAAAAGAAAGAACCAAACGTCCGCCCGCCCGCTCGCTTATCATGTCATGGCAATTGCTTATTTGTGTTTTTAATATCTTTTAGCCATTGCAGGCAAAGGTCGTAGCCTCAAAATGCAGACGCTCATCGATATGGCCGCACAAATAGCCGCTGGCATGGCCTACCTGGAGTCCCAGAACTACATCCACAGAGACTTGGCGGCGAGCAACGTTCTCGTTGGCGATGGCAACATTGTGAAGATAGCCGACTTTGGTTTGGCCAGGTGAGTCTTGGGCGGTATGCCGGGAAAGGAATGAAAATTAATATCCATCTTCCAACGGCAGGCTCATCAAGGAGGACGAGTACGTGGCGCGAGTTGGCGCCCGCTTCCCCATCAAATGGACAGCGCCCGAGGCGGCCAACTACAGTAAATTCTCAATCAAATCTGATGTCTGGAGCTTCGGTATTCTCCTCACTGAGCTGGTCACTTACGGATTTACGGACGGTAAATCCACTGACTACCGTTTATTCTAGGAATCGAGCATAATCTAATCAAATGATTCACTTCGGCAATCAGGTATGACCAATGCGGAGGTGTTGACCCAAGTGGAGCACGGCTATCGCATGCCCCTGCCACCCAACTGCGAGCCTGTACGAGATCATGCTCGAGTGCTGGCACAAGGATCCCATGCGCAGACCCACATTCGAGACGCTCCAATGGAAGCTCGAGGACTTTTACACCTCCGATCAGAGCGACTACAAGGAGGCACAGGCTTACTGATAAATGCTACCTGCGACCACGGACGCGGACAGTAGCCGTGGCGAGGCGCAAGGAGGAGCTGGAGGAGCTGCCAATGATCGTCGGGCATCCCACAACGGACAATTCATATTAAGTTAATTAGTTCAGTTTTGCACACATTTTCTATTGCTGCTTCCTGCGACCATGAAACATGCGGGGCTCATGGACAGGGCAGGGGCATGTCTTGGTAACAACTCCATACCATACGATTAATGTTATTAGCGTTTAAGCTAACAAATAGTCTGTAAGCCGGAAAAGTGAATGCGAATGTTTTGTTCATTATTTGTTGTTTCAATATGACAAGCATATGGATAGATTTGTCGCATTTGCCGATAAATATATCGAATGTATTATTATTCATTTAACACTATATACATACATACATATATATATATATATATATATATATACAACCGTATAGTCAGAGTTAAACCTAGGAACCTTTTATATTCTATTTTGCCAACGCATACTTACCCTTACCCACCCTCTCACCCTCACTCTCACACTGTTCTTCTTTAGTTGATAGGCCAATCTGAAATATGAAAACGATATTTGCAGCAAACAAATACATATATTAAAAACTGTTTACTTTTAGTTAATCCACTTCGTACGTGTCTTACCTGCCACTCCTCCCACAAACCACAAAACACTCAATCACTAATCAACGACATTATACATATGTATGCTTTATCACAAACAAATAAAAATGAAATTAAAATTAAAAATACAAATAATAAACGAAGGAAAGCACCACAAACGCCAATCATCATTCAAGTGCTAGCGGACGCTACTTTTTGCTGCATGCGACAGTTGAAATCCGCATGAGTAACGATCTAGAGTTTAATTGTAATTGTAATCATTTAATTATATTCTATTTATAATTAAACACACAAACAAACGCATACACATATACGTGTACATGTACATTTAGAACAAAAAACCATTTAAAATAAAACTTCTTCATAATTTATAAAATAAAAATAAAGGCATAATCATTTATATTGAAAACGAATCACCGCACTGTAGTCCACGTCATTCTTTATCCTTTCTCTGTTTGCTTTTTGATTTGGTGAACATTCATTCCAGTTTCTGCAGCGCATGCAGCGTGTGTGGGGATGGAAGAAGAGTGAAGAGTTCTGCGTAAAGTCAAATTAAAGTAACTAAAATAATTTCTATGCCTAATCTATGTACGTACTCCAAGCAAAACCAAACCCGAAGAACGCATGAATCGAAGGCTGATTTAACAAATGTATTCTAACCCTAGTAAGAGTTCTTATGTAGTCTGTGATATACTCTCTAAACTGTCTTTGAATCTGTACTGTGCTGCACAAAAACAGGAACGTATGGTGCATAAATAAACCAGTATATGTTCTACAGAAGCCACACAAGCAACTTTAATAAAAACATACCGAGTTCAGCGAACTCCTCGATTTATTTAACAAATAACGTAAAAGTGGATTGCTTACACTTTCCAACATAACGTATGTCATATTGAATATGTAAAGAAATACCATATATGTAGAGCATTCATTGTAAGAGTCATGTATAACGAACGATTCGATCTTATATTTCCAATCCAAAACTAGAATGTAAGTATATGCGCAAAGCTTTTATTTCACGATAAATGAAAATAAATATTTTTAAAAAGCTTCGCTTTGATCTGCGGTAGGCCCAAATACGAGCATCAGCGGCCAGTCGGTGCGTCCCCTAATCGATTTCTTGCCATAGTTGATTGAATTTGGTCATTGTAAGTCTCTGGGCTAGATCGCAGCTAAATTACGAATAAAACAATTGGACTTGTCCGAGAGCCCCGCCTAAAATGTCGCGCGATTGTACTGCACTCCCGATGGCGATGGGGACGGGGGAGATAGGGGAGTGCCGTGCCGCGCCGTGCTTGAATGATTACAAATAAACAATGCCACTTGATGACGACTCCAAACATTTGAGTGTGAGTCAACAGTCATAGTGTTTTCGCTTCGATTTTCAGTTGTTCAATACGAATGTGACTGCAACTGCGATTGCGATGGCGATGGCGAGTGTGATTCTCCCCTATTCTATTTCTTATAAGGTAATACTAGCCGCAACTGTTTTGGCTTTCACATGCTCTATTTGTAATCAATCAACGTAGAAATACCGCTATGTCTTCTGGGGCGGGGTCGACGCCAGGCCTGATAAGCGGACCGAAGCCAAGTGTGGTGGAGTGGAGGCTGTGCTGAATCACACCCGCATGCGAGTGAGCAGCAGCAGCAATCGCAAACAAGAGGAATGAGGCACAAGTTAGCCAAGTGATTGGTTATCAGACGATTTCCTGCAAACTGATGTTTTCCCTGCCGTTTGCCTTTGGTTAAAATTAGAAGAGGTTGGCTTGCCTTATTAGTAGGCGCTTTATCGCCGTCGACGCCCTCGCCACGGCATACCAGCCGAATGACCGCATACCCACAGCAGAACTTCATTTCCAGCGATCGCTGGCTGGCCTTAGTCATGCCATATACGATTATGTAAGCACTTTGAGACATTGAGAATCGCTTGGATGCTTCAGTTCTTTCCTCGCTTTATTAATGATTTTAAGCGGTTACAAGTATTTAATGGTATGGTATGTGTAATTGTAAAACAAATGCATGGAAGCAAAGTAAATGCCAAAAATGAATGAATGTTCACATTCATTGGAATTTCGAATAGAACACAATGGGGGGATTGCTTATGTGAAGAATGTAAAAGTTTGCGTCTAAAAAGTAGTTGGAATGCATTCATCTGGCAGGAGCTGGTGTTGTGTGCGCCTGCTATTGTTGTTAATGTACTCTGCCAAATATTCAACCATGTGATGGCTGAGCACAGACAAAGACACCACCATGACCACGCCCAGCATCAGCTGCAGCCGCAGCTTCGATTTAGAAGCACTTGCGGTGAACAATGGATGGGCCGGACTCGTCGTACTCCTGCTTGGAGATCCACATTTGCTGGAATGTGGAGAGCGAAGCCAGGATGGATCCACCGATCCAGACGGAGTACTTGCGCTCTGGTGGAGCGACAATCTTGATCTTCATGGTGGAGGGAGCCAGGGCAGTGATCTCCTTCTGCATGCGGTCGGCGATGCCCGGGTACATGGTGGTGCCGCTAGACAACACGGTGTTGGCGTACAGATCCTTACGAATGTCCACATCGCACTTCATGATGGAGTTGTATGTGGTCTCGTGGATGCCACAGGCCTCCATTCCCAGGAATGAGGGCTGGAACAGCGCCTCGGGGCAGCGGAAGCGCTCGTTGCCAATGGTGATGACCTGTCCGTCGGGCACCTCATACGACTTCTCCAGCGAGGAGCTGAACGCAGCGGTGGCCATCTCCTGCTCAAAGTCCAAGGCGACGTAGCAGAGCTTCTCCTTGATGTCGCGCACGATTTCGCGCTCGGCAGTGGTGGCGAACGAGTAGCCGCGCTCAGTCAGGATCTTCATCAGGTAGTCGGTCAAGTCGCGACCAGCCAAATCCAGACGCAAAATGGCATGGGGCAGGGCATAACCCTCATAGATTGGAACAGTGTGAGAGACACCATCGCCAGAGTCGAGCACAATACCTGTGGTACGGCCAGAGGCGTACAGAGACAGCACAGCCTGGATGGCCACATACATGGCAGGAGTGTTGAAGGTCTCGAACATGATCTGAGTCATCTTCTCACGGTTAGCCTTGGGGTTCAGGGGTGCTTCGGTGAGCAGGACAGGGTGCTCCTCGGGGCAACACGCAGCTCATTGTAGAAGGTGTGGTGCCAGATTTTCTCCATGTCGTCCCAGTTGGTCACAATGCCGTGCTCAATCGGGTACTTCAGAGTGAGGATACCACGCTTGCTCTGTGCCTTATCACCCACATAGGAGTCTTTCTGTCCCATGCCCACCATAACGCCCTGGTGACGTGGACGGCCGACAATCGATGGGAAAACGGCACGGGGTGCGTCATCACCGGCAAAGCCGGCTTTGCACATGCCGGAACCGTTATCGACGACCAAAGCAGCAACCTCTTCGTCACACATTATGATGTAGATTGATTAAGTTCTGCAATGGAAAAATAAATGCCAAATATGTACACTTTAATCGACGCTCAACAAGAACACCACAGCTCGGGTCTATACCCACTCTCAGACGGCCACAACGCGCACGCACAGTTTAACAAAGAGACAGACACAATTATTACCTTTTAAGGAAATGGAAGAGACGATTGCTTTTTCGGTATTCCGCTTCGGGCAAACTGAGCTCGCTGAGAAAAGTTTTGTAAGTGGTAAACCGACGCCGAGTTTTTTCGCTTTTCGGCTTTCCCGCTGCGCAAGCTTGAGCCCACTTAGGCTCACTTGCACTTAGTGCAGCACTTGTGGTAAATGGCGATATACATTACTGATTGTAAGTTCTACTTGTAGATCCATGCCAATCTTTGCTCTGAATTTAAAACAAAACACCATATCTTTCACCTGAACTGCGCTAAAACTATTCAATTTTCATTATTTTCGGGGGAATTTTAAAATACCCCCTTGGCCTACAATGGGCTAATCGTGCTCCATCGAAGATTGGAAACCATATTCCTCGATTTTGATATTCGATTTGATATTACTTTCTAGATAACACCCTTAGCCCAGCCCGCGTAGTTTTATCCGATTACTGAATCAATTTTCTTCTTGACTGGTTTATTTTAAATACTTGTTTTTATTGGATCTTGTCTAAAAAGAATTAGCAAAGAAGGTCAAACAAATAAAAAGTAATAAAACGTAGGGGATGCTCAATTTTGATATTGACTAACTAAAATCTTTAGCTCTGCTCACATAATTTTAAACCATTGCTGAATTAATTTTCTACAAGATTAGTTACTTTTAAGTACTCCATTTTATTGTGTTTAAAACAAGGTGTAAACGTAAGGCGTAAGTGAGTATGGAATGTCAACCGGAGTATGGTCATTTGAATACCCTATTTCGTTAAAATTATATATGAATATATTTAATATGAAGATACTGTTTTCCAAACTGTTTTTAAAACGTAATTAATAAATCCCTTTTTTAAGATTGATATGCTTTAGACATATTTAAACATATGATTAGTGTCTTGTTTATATTTCACGATTCCGATATCTGCACAATATCGTTGAAATCGCTTTAAAACATAGAGTGACTAGTTTCTGCATATATTGGAACTTGAGATGACAAACATTTTCTCAGCTCTATAATATCCATTTTTCCAGGGTATGAAGAATGTTGCTAAAACCGCTCCATGTTGAGTGACAATGCTGCTTGATTTCTCGGCCCATATAAAGTGAATGCTGCCAGCAACATAGGACGTAAGAAAACGTAAGTGAGTATGGACATTGTTGAGCTGAAAAGGGACACTGTGGCAAGGAAAAATCCCTCCACGAAGGGAGGATATCCCATTAAAAAATAGAGGGATAATCCCAATAAAAGAGAGCAAATCCCATAGATACATTCGAGTTGATACGAGAATTGCGCGCCAAAAAGAAATTGTTTGAAAGTGAATAAGTGAAAAGGATATGAATGCTATATATTTCCGTCAAGAATTGGAAACAATGTTCCTCGTTTTTTATATTCCGTCGAATTTTTCTAGCTAGATAGAACCCTCAGCCCTGCCCACATATTTTTATCCGATTAATAAATCAATTTTCTACTTGTCTGGCTAGTCTAAAGTACTTTATACGATTGTGTCTAAAATAATGCGGGAAAGAAAAAAACATAAGTGTGCACGGAATGAAACGTAAGTGTTTACGGAATGTTACGTCATTGTTGCTGTTCAACCGGATTCAGCTATAGGTATGAACATTTGACATGATATCTACATTGCACAGTGGCACCTGTAGTATATTGGGTATTAGAAACCTTCAAGGAAGGCTGAGCAGTTGATGGTTCGTCTCCCGTCCGGGCACGTGCTTGTTCCGGCTTCCGTCTCATCGGCAAGAAATGGGGGGTTTTTATTTCCCAGGACGGACGGGACACAGCTCTACTCCAACAATCATAACACAGGTACAGTAACGTTCATTAAAATTTCACGTGCAGCGAAGAATCTGACGCAAATACGAACATGAGCAAATACACCTAACCACGCACACGGACACATACACACATACGCATCGTGACACGGTGTTCTTGTGACCACTTATGCCCACACTACCATGATCACCGCTCCCCTTTCATCAGAAAGGCTATTCAGGGAATGTAAAACTGTGCGTAGCGATCGGTAGGTCAGTTATTTAATTGCATTAATTGCAAGCAAACGCAAGCAAAAAGCAGAAAAGAGAGTCAGAGCGACCAGCCTCGCCTCTTCCCTTTTGCGCCTGGTTCGTAAGAGAACTGTTTCTTATTCGCGGCGTATGGTTGCGCTTGTGGTTGCCAGGGAGAGCGCACATCCTCTCTTAGGCGAAGAAGCTCTTGACTACGTGAGGTTTTTATACCCGATACTCAAAATGAGTATTGGGGTATATTAGATTTGTGGTGAAAGTGGATGTGTGTAACGTCCAAAAGGAATCGTTTCGGACCCCATAAAGTATATATATTCTTGATCAGCATCAATAGCCAAGTCGATTGAGCCCTGTCTGTCTGTACGTCTGTCCGTCTGTCCGTCTGTCCGTCCGTCCGTCTGTCCGTGCTCAAAGACTATAAGATGTTTTGGATCCAGACTTCTGTGATATGTCACTGCTAAAAAATATTTCAAAACTTCGCCCCGCCCACTTCCGCCACCACAAAGGACGAAAATCTGTGGCATCCACATTTTTAAAGATACGAGAAAACCAAAAACGCAGAATCGTAGAGGATGACTATATGTTCAAGAGTGTAAGATCTCAACCAGATCGTATAATTATTATAGCCAGAATCAAGAAAACAATTTTATTATTTCTCGCCCTGTCTCTCTCTAACACACACGTAGCATAGGCGGCCTTGCTTAGAGTAAAACATTAGCGCCTAGATCTCAGAGACTATAAAAGCTAGAGCAACCAAATTTGGTATCCACACTCCTAATATATCGGACCGAGACGAGTTTGTTTCAAAATTTCGCCCCACCCCCTTCCGCCCCCGCAAAGGACGAAAATCTGGGGATATTCAAAAATCTCAGAGACTATTAAGGCTAGAGTAACCAAATTCGGTATCCGCACTCCTGTTAGATCTTACTATAAAACGTGTATCTCAAAATTTCGCCCCACCCCCTTCCGCCCACACAAAGAACGAAAATCTGTTGCATCCACAACATTGCACATTCGAGAAAACTAAAAACGCAGAATCATAGATAATGACCACATCTATCAGATTGCTGAATCTGGATCAGATCGGATAATTTTTGTAGCCAAAAGCAAGAAATCAATTTGCAGTGGCTACGCAGCGCCCGCCGACGGGCTCAGACTGATTTTCTGTCTCTCTCGCACGCACTCTTTGTCGTGTCGTTCAATATTAGCGGCGTCTGCCGGAGGAGAGCCATACTGACTAAGTATCGGGTATTACTGTAGAGTTGCGGTGTCCGCAGCAACTCACTCACGAGGGGACCTCGTTTTTTCTATTCTCTTTCTCCCGACTGTTATCTATGTTTCCTTTCCACCTCCTGAGCGAAAGGGAACAGCACAAACTCTTTTCCCCTGCTTCTGCAGGTGAAAGGTACGCGAAAGCAAAGAAAAGGCCAACGGCCAATCTCCGACGGTGCGAGATCGACACTTTCTCTCCGCCGATCTGCTCGCGACCAAGGGACGGGCCCTCCTTATCTGCCGCGTCGCGCTCGACTACTAAAGTGCCGACGCCAACGCCTCGGGAAGCTAGCCGCTTGGGGGACCAAGCGCTCCTCAAATGTCTTCTCCCTCTGCTTCCACGCTCGCTTCTCCGATGGCTGAGCGCTTTCCTGACAATCCCAAAGGTTTAAACGCCACTTTGTTAGGCTTGCGGCTGCTGTTGTTTGCTGGCTGGCTTCCTTGGACGATCGAATCCGCACTGCTTAACTCGATTTACTAAGCGCCAAGACTACAAATGGGACAACTCTTTATTCTCCTTTAGCCCTTCTCTTCTCTTCCCGCAGCACTTACCCCAACCGGACTCAGCGCTATACGGCTTCTGACGACTGAATAGCCCACTCGCCTTCAACCAAGAATCTCGCAGTCGAATCTTGGATTTAGATATTTAGATTCCCTAGAGTTTTTCTCTTCACTAAATTCTTGGTTTTTCCTTTTCGTCGGACCGATACGCAACCGACTCAATGGACTTTCACGAGGGAATAGCCGATAGGGACGCCAACGTTCTGGCGGTAAATCGTCTAACAGGTCCCTGGATGCATTTTCAACAGAGATAGCCTGACGTTTTGACCTGTTACCGTCTTTTTGGTTTTCCCTTGACCTGTCGTTCGCCTGCCACTCTGAGCACTAGATGGCGCCACAAAAACTCAGCATTCCCTGCTACAAGCGCTACACCCCGTAGATGTTATGCCGCTGCTGGCGAGGCTGTGCCGCAATCTGCTGCTGGCGGCGATTGCGTTCTCCACTGCTGCGGTAGCCAAACTCCCTATCATCGTAGCCGCCGCCGACGCCCCGCCCCATGATGCGCAGCTCCGGATCGGAATGGGCATGCCCCATGGAGGGACCGAACCCGGAGTCATTGCCCGATCGCTGTGTCATCTTCATGGATCGCCGGAACGAGGGTGGCGGCTGGGAGCGGGCATACCGCTGTCCCCTCACCGACCGCTACCTGGAGCGGGCATTCCTCGGCCGCTTGGCCGTCCGCGTGCACACATAGCAGCAGATGCGCCAGTAGAGAAAACTATGAAAGAGAGAAGTGGTGTGGAGTGGAGTCATTAGCGGCGGAGTCACGCAGCTGTGGAAATGTCAGCGCGCAGAGGCTCACCGGAATGACGTGGCCATCACATCCCCAATGTTGGACAGGCAGATGAGCATCAGCGGGATGCCGACGATGGCATAGAAATCGTTGTCACCTTGCCCCAGTCGGATTTTAAGGGCTTTTAAGGCTTTATTTAGATGTCACAAAGTTGAAAAGAGTAAACGTGTACATTTCCAAGTGCTGGAAACAAAAGTTTCACACCATATTTTGGGTGGCATCATTTTTACGCGCTAAAAAGTGAATTTTGAGTTTTGTGCTGTAAAATGGACACATCGAACAACGTACGCCTGCAACTTCAGCAGCAGCAGGCACGCAAATCGAATCAAAACATTCAGGTCTATGTGCGCGTTAGGTGAGTGCCCCATCTACGGGTAGTAGATCGCCCAATAAGTACGATTTCCATCCCTGCAGGCCGCTGAATGCACGCAAGCGATGCATACGCTCCGCAGAGGTTGTGGATGTGCTCAATCCACGCGAGATCCTCACGCCACACCCTCGACTCGAAGTTGACGAAGAAGTTTACGTTTGATCGGAGCTTCGGCCCCGAGTCCAAGCAATGCGATGTCTATGCGGTGGTGGTGTCGCCCCTGATCGAAGAGGTGCTAAGCGGCTACAATTGCACGGTGTTCGCGTACGGACAGACGGGTACTGAACAGAACAGAACAGAAATAAGGTTAAAACTGGCACAGGGAGAGCTTTTGGTCGTGTCTCACCCAATTCCTGGCTCAGATGCTGCTTGGAGATTGCTGCTCCAGATTGTCCTGCATGCGATCCTTGAACTGATCGCAGGCACTGCGTATATTTTCATCGGTGTCCCTTCGCCGTTCGATGGTGCCATTAAGCTGCTCCGTTTCATTGGTGGCCAAATCTGCCACGGTCAGGATTTTGTGCGCCTGCGTCGTGAGCGTCTCCTCCGTTTTCATGTGCGAGGCCACCAGCTGTTTCTTCTCCTTGTAGTAGACTCCCCTTGGTGTCGGTTAGGTGCTGCTCCGTTTTCTTCAGCTCCTGGGTCTTCTCCACGAGACTCAGGCTCACCTCGTTGAAGGTCTTCTCCTTCGACTGCAGCTCATCTTTGAGGGCCTTCAGCAGCAACATCTTCTCGTTGAGCTCTAGATGCCATTCTTGTCTCGCGCTGCGAGGAGATCTCGCTTCAGTTTGCCAATCTCCTCGGTGTACTCCTTGAGGACCGTTTTCTTGGTTAGCTTCTGATTGACTTCTGGCTTATCTCGTCAATGTCCTTGTGCCCTGGCGAGATGGTGGCATTGATCGAGGTCTTTGTCCGGCCGCCCAGCGACTCCTGCAGCAGGCGCGTCAGCTTCGATTCGCGGTACGGGACATGGGGGGCCCGATCCACCAGAGCGGTAATCACACGGCCCAGCGTCAGGAGGCTCTGGTTGATTTTGACCGTCTCGCGCACGCGTATCCCCTTCTCGTTGCCCGCCTTGGAGACGTTCTCGCTGCCCGCCAGATCCACCAGATTGAGTTTTCCGATCTTCAGCATATCCTCGCCATCGATGCCGTTCTCACGAATGTGCACCACTATGGAGAAGACGGTGTGGCTGCGCGAGGACTGCGCGTTCATCAGGGTGGTCGCGTCCTTGCTCTGGACAGTGATCTCCTCGAGGCCCTGGATGATCACCGAACCCTTCTTTGTGCTGTCGTCGAAGATGCGTATCTTTGTGGAGTCATCGGTGGAGAGGAGGTCGCACAGCTCCTCGTTGTACAGCTCCACGTAGGAGATGCGCATCGTAAACTCAACTTCGATCATGCGGAGTTCGTCGAAAAGGTGACTCAAGGCACGCGGTATGATGCCCACATCAGAGTCCTACAAAAGGGCCAAAGACAAAAGACAGGTAGAGCAGCAATTAACGTTTGAACCGCCTCCCTCGTCCGATTCTAGGAATTAGAAAACTGGTTCCCCTCTACTCACATCTTCCCAAGAGGACTTCAACTCCGCGGTCTCATTCCCCACCATCGTGTGCGTCTTGCCAGTACCCGTCTGTCCGTACGCGAACACCGTGCAATTGTAGCCGCTTAGCACCACTTCGATCAGGGGCGACACCACCACCGCATAGACATCGCATTGCTTGGACTCGGGGCCGAAGCTCCGATCAAACGTAAACTTCTTCGTCAACTTCGAGTCGAGGGTGTGGCGTGTGAGGATCTCGCGTGAATTGAGCACATCCACAACCTCTGCATAGCGTATGCATCGCTCGCGTGCATTCAGCGGCCTGCAGGGATGGAAATCGTACTTATTGGGCGATCTACTACCCGTAGATGGGGCACTCACCTAACGCGCACATAGACCTGAATGTTTTGATTCGATTTGCGTGCCTGCTGCTGCTGAAGTTGCAGGCGTACGTTGTTCGTTGTGTCCATTTTACAGCACAAAACTCAAAATTCACTTTTTAGCGCGTAAAAATGATGCCACCCAAAATATGGTGTGAAACTTTTGTTTCCAGCACTTGGAAATGTACACGTTTACTCTTTTCACCTTTGTGACAGCTAAATAAAGCCTTAAAAGACCTTAAAATCCGACTGGGGCAAGGTGACAACGATTTCTATGCCATCGTCGGCATCCCGCTGATGCTCATCTGCCTGTCCAACATTGGGGATGTGATGGCCACGTCATTCCGGTGAGCCTCTGCGCGCTGACATTTCCACAGCTGCGTGACTCCGCCGCTAATGACTCCACTCCACACCACTTCTCTCTTTCATAGTTTTCTCTACTGGCGCATCTGCTGCTATGTGTGCACGCGGACTGGCAAGCGGCCGAGGAATGCCCGCTCCAGGTAGCGGTCGGTGAGGGGACAGCGGTATGCCCGCTCCCAGCCGCCACCCTCGTTCCGGCGATCCATGAAGATGACACAGCGATCGGGCAATGACTCCGGGTTCGGTCCCTCCATGGGGCATGCCCATTCCGATCCGGAGCTGCGCATCATGGGGCGGGGCGTCGGCGGCGGCTACGATGATAGGGAGTTTGGCTACCGCAGCAGCGGCACAACATCTACGGGGTGTAGCGCTTGTAGCAGGGAATGCTGAGTTTTTGTGGCGCCATCTAGTGCTCAGAGTGGCAGGCGAACGACAGGTCAAGGGAAAACCAAAAAGACGGTAACAGGTCAAAACGTCAGGCTATCTCTGTTGAAAGTGCATCCAGGGACCTGTTAGACGATTTACCGCCAGAACGTTGGCGTCCCTATCGGCTATTCCCTCGTGAAAGTCCATTGAGTCGGTTGCGTATCGGTCCGACGAAAAGGAAAAACCAAGAATTTAGTGAAGAGAAAAACTCTAGGGAATCTAAATATCTAAGTCCAAGATTCGACTGCGAGATTCTTGGTTGAAGGCGAGTGGGCTATTCAGTCGTCAGAAGCCGTATAGCGCTGAGTCCAGTTGGGGTAAGTGCTGCGGGAAGAGAAGAGAAGGGCTAAAGGAGAATAAAGAGTTGTCCCATTTGTAGTCTTGGCGCTTAGTAAATCGAGTTAAGCAGTGCGGATTCGATCGTCCAAGGAAGCCAGCCAGCAAACAACAGCAGCCGCAAGCCTAACAAAGTGGCGTTTAAACCTTTGGGATTGTCAGGAAAGCGCTCAGCCATCGGAGAAGCGAGCGTGGAAGCAGAGGGAGAAGACATTTGAGGAGCGCTTGGTCCCCCCAAGCGGCTAGCTTCCCGAGGCGTTGGCGTCGGCACTTTAGTAGTCGAGCGCGACGCGGCAGATAAGGAGGGCCCGTCCCTTGGTCGCGAGCAGATCGGCGGAGAGAAAGTGTCGATCTAGCACCGTCGGAGATTGGCCGTTTAGCCTTTTCTTTGCTTTCGCGTACCTTTCACCTGCAGAAGCAGGGGAAAAGAATTTGTGCTGTTCCCTTTCGCTCAGGAGGTGGAAAGGAAACATAGATAACAGTCGGGAGAAAGAGAATAGAAAAAACGAGGGGGAACGTTGTGAGTTGCTGCGGACACCGCAACTCTACAGTAATACCCGATACTTAGTCAGTATGGCTCTCCTCCGGCAGACGCCGCTAATATTGAACGACACGACAAAGAGTGCGTGCGAGAGAGACAGAAAATCAGTCTGAGCGTGACGTCGGGCGCTGCGTAGCCACTGCAAATTGATTTGTTCCTATTGGCTATAAAAATGATCTGATCTGATCCAGATTCAGCAATCTGATAGATATGGTCATTATCTATGATTCTGCGTTTTTAGTTTTCTCGAATGTGCAATATTGTGGATGCAACAGATTTTCGTCCTTTGTGTGGGCGGAAGGGGGTGGGGCCAAATTTTGAGATACACGTTTTATAGTAAGATCTAACAGGAGTGCGGATACCAAATTTGGTTACTCTAGCCTTAATAGTCTCTGAGATTTTTGAATATCCCCAGATTTTCGTCCTTTGCGGGGGCGGAAGGGGGTGTGGCGAAATTTTGAAACAAACTCGTCTCGGTCCGATATATTAGGAGTGTGGATACCAAATTTGGTTGCTCTAGCTTTTATAGTCTCTGAGATCTAGGCGCTAATGTTTTACTCTAAGCATGGCCGCCTATGCTACGTGTGTGTTAGAGAGAGACAGGGCGAGAAAAAATGAAATTGTTTTCTTGATGCTGGCTATAATAATTATACGATCTGGTTCAGATTTTGCACTTTAGAAGATATAGTCATCTCCTACGATTCTGCGTTTTTAGTTTTCTCGCATTGTCGAAATTGTAGATGCCACAGATTTTCGCTCTTTGTGGGGGCGGAAGTGGGCGGGGCAAAATTTTGAAATATTTTTGTAGCAGCGACATATCACAGAAGTCTGGGTCCAAAACATCGTTGCTCTAGCTCTTATAGTCTTTGAGCACTAGGCGCTGAAGGGGACGGACAGACGGACGGACAGACAGACAGACAGACAGGGCCCAATCGACTCGGCTATTGATGCTGATCAAGAATATATATACTTTATGGGGTCGGAAACGATTCCTTCTGGACGTTACACACATCCACTTTTACCACAAATCTAATATACCCCAATACTCATTTTGAGTATCGGGTATAAAAAGAGGAAGCAACGGATTGACGGAGTAATTGTATTCGTGTTTGTAAATGTGTAATTAATTATGATTTCTGTGCGGAGTTAATTAGGAGAGAGTTAGATTTGATTCCGGTAGTGGCTTCTCGTGACTCTCGCCGATCTGCAAATATGATTTCCCACAACCTTGTGCCCATTTAAGTGTTCTTCCGCCACAGCAGCTTTAGGTATTTGTTAGGTATTATATTAATATCTATATACGGTCACACCATCCAAGGGATATAGAATAAAAGAGAATCTTGAAGACAACGCGTGCTTAAGTCTGAGTGTCAATACACTACATAATTGGCGACGAGCATAAAATAAAACGTATTAATATACATACACATGTTAAAAGTGCATATAATATATGAATAGCAACATGACGAAAAAATGAAGCACCAACATTCTATCAAATGGCAACAATTGCTGAGTTTTCGCCACACCAAGAAACGTTCTGCATTTGGAAGGAAAAATTCGACATACATTTGTGCGAATTGAATGTGAAAGAGGAAAACACAAAAAAGGCAGTTTTGTTGAAGTCGATCGGTACAGCGGCTTACACTGTACTACATAGTTTGTGCAATCCGGTATCACCCGTATCAAAAGCATACAAAGAATTATGTGAAATTTTAAAAACACACTACACACCACCTACACTCATATTCAGAGAAAGAAAAAAATTTCACATGTCCACAAAAAGTGAAGATGAGACTGTAGCGGAGTGGTATGCTCGAGTTAAACAATTGGCATTGGAATGCAAATTTGGCTCAAATCTGGAAGCGTTTGTATTAAACCAATTTGTGATGAGCCTTCCCAACCCTATATATGAAAGAATATGTGAAGAAGACGAAAATCTAACTCTGGCTGATGCACTCAAGAAGGCGATGATCATGGAGACGAAGATCAGCACAAGGAAGACAGAACACAACGTCAACTACATGCATCAAAAGAACGGGACTAGTCAATGGCAGAGGCAAAGAGGCGAGAACAGATATCAAGCAAAGAGCAACGGCAGAAGTCATTTCAAGGGCAACCGAAACGTGAGTTACAGAGGCGGCAGAAGCGACGGTGACGGCGACGGCGAAAACGACTGCGACGCTGGCAGAGAAAAGAAGCAGCAGCCATGCACACACTGTGGCTGGCGAAATCATAACTCAAACAATTGCAAGTATAAGGCATGCAAATGTCACAGCTGTGGAAAAATAGGTCACTTGGCGAGCATTTGTAAAAATAAATCAAAAAAATCCGTAAATTATGTATCTCAAACAAAACATGACACCTATTCTGATAATAATTTTGATAATGATAATTATAACTTTTCTATCTATAGCGTTGATACAACCTCAACTAATGGAGTATATTATTTACCTGTAAAAATTGATGGAAACATAACGAAAATTGCTTGCGACACTGGTGCACCGTGCACATTGGTTCCAAAAACATTTTACGAAAGCTTAAATACCAGCAGACCACTTAGAAAATGTCTAGTTCCATATGTAGATTACAATGGAGATTCAATCAAAGTTATTGGTGAGTACGATGCAACGATCGAATATCGAGGTCTAAAAAAACAAATTGTTGTTGTTGTAACCAATGCAGTGAGTCCACCTTTGCTAGGTAGAACATTTTTGAGAGCTTTTAATTTTGAGTTAATGCAGGTGAACAATGTGTACGTAAATGAACCAAATTCTGTAATTACAGAACAGATTAAATCGGAGTTTGCTGAAGTTTTTGAGCCTCGTTTAGGTTCATATACTACGAATACGATATCGTTACTATTAAAAGAAGATGCAAAACCAATATTTTTCAAGCCTAGGTCAGTACCATTAGCATGGAAAGAAAAGATTGAAGTGCAGTTACGAAAATTCATAGATGATGGAATTTTAGAGCAAGTTGTTAGTTCTGAATGGGCAACACCTTTGGTACCGATTTTAAAACCAAACGGTGACATACGAATTTGTGGTGACTATAAGGTTACATTAAACCGGTCTTTAGTCGACGTAAAGTATCCACTACCTCGAATAGACGACATTTTTGCAGCGCTTGAAGGGGGTACACTGTATTCAAAACTTGACCTGTCAAATGCTTACAATCAGCTAAATTTAGATGAGCAATCTCAAAATTTGTGTACTTGGAGCACACATATTGGACTATTGAAAGTTAAACGCTTACCATTTGGTATAAAAACTGCAGCAGCTATTTTTCAAAAAACAATGGAAGGGTTGTTTCAGGGTATGCGAGGAGTTGTGGTTTATCAAGATGACATAACAGTTACAGGACGAGATCTTCAAGAACATATTTCAAACCTAAAAGCTGTACTTAGAAAACTGAAATCAGTTGGACTTAAATTAAATGACAAGAAATGTGAGTTCTTTAAATCCAAAATTTGTTACCTAGGATTTTCAATTGACAGGATAGGACTGAGCAAAAACAATGATAGAGTTGCGAGTGTATTGTTTGCACCGGCTCCGGAAAACGTATCACAGCTTAGAGCTTTCATAGGCATGGTAAATTATTATTCAAAGTTTATCAATAATTTCGCTCAGATAATGAGTCCTTTATATGCATTATTAAAGAAAAATACAAAATTTAATTGGACACGCGAATGTCAGAGTGCATATGAAGAGGTAAAGAAAGAAGTAACTTCTGAACAAGTTTTAGTTCACTACAACCCAGATCAACCGTTAGTATTAACGACTGATGCTAGCAGTCATGCAGTTTCAGGTGTTTTATCACATAAATGCAATGAAGATATCAAACCAATAGCATTTGTATCAAGAGCATTATCCAAAAGCGAGCATAATTACAGTACAATCGAGAAAGAGGCCCTGGCTATAGTGTTCTGTGTGAGTAAATTAAGACAGTATCTTTTAGGAAACAAGTTCATCCTTCGAACAGATCACAAACCATTACTAAGCATATTTGGAGACCTGAAAGGACTTCCATTGATGGCCTCTGCACGAATGCAAAGATGGGCACTGACTTTGTCAGGTTTTCAATATACAGTTGAACACATAAAGGGGACCTTAAATATAGCAGATGGACTCTCAAGAATGCCTCAATGGGAAACGGCTGTACCAAACGAAGACTATAATTACATACATTTTATACAGTCCGAAAAGGTGTTCAAAATTAGCTTCAAAGAAATAGCTCGTGAAACACGACGTGACCCAATATTATCAAAAGTTTGTGAGGCAATTAACACTGGTTCGAAGACAAGATTAAAAGGCAGCGAGTTTTCTGCCTACATCTCTAAAACAAATGAACTTTCAGTGGAATATGATTGTATCTTATGGGGACACAGAGTAGTAATTCCAACCAAACTGAGACAAGCTATTTTAGCAGAATTTCATGCATCGCATTTGGGAATAGTAAAAACCAAAATGTTAGCACGTTCTTATGTGTGGTGGCCTTGCATGGATTCTGAAATTGAGAAATTAATTCGAGATTGTATTCCTTGTCAGGAACTACAATCAAGTCCAGAAAAGAGTCTGTTAATACCGTGGAAATCCACAGGAAAGGCTTGGAGTCGAGTACACATAGACTTTGCAGGACCAATTAGAGGTTTTCATTTATTGGTTATTATAGATTCTTATACAAAATGGGCAGAAGTATTCAAAACGAAGGAAATAACTTCATTGTTTACTATCAACAAGCTTAGAGAAGTATTTTGTCGATATGGTTTACCAGACGTGTTAGTTAGTGACAATGGACGACAGTTTACTTCTGATGAATTTAAAACGTTTATGAAAAACAATGGTGTTAATCACATTTTTACTGCTCCAGGACATCCAGCGACTAATGGTCAAGCAGAAAATTTTGTAAGGACTGTTAAGAAATCACTATATGCAAACATAAAGGCTAATGAAAGACAAGATTTTAATACAATTTTAAATAGATTTTTGATCGATTACCGAAATACGATTCATTGTACTACGGGCGAATCTCCTGCTAAATTATTTTTTGGTCGTACACTAAAAACAAGATTTTCGTTGTTAAAACCACCTACGGTCGAAAGCATAATAAATAAAAAACAGACTGAGTGTGTTGTAAATCACAAAGGTAGACGAAGCACAGAATTTTTAAAGGGTCAAAAAGTTATGGTTAGGGACTACAAAAATCCTAACAAAGCAAGCTGGACTCAGGCAACTATAAAACAACAACTGGGCCCGCGTTCGTATTGTTGTATTTTGGCGAACAATAACAGAGAAATAAAACGTCACCTGGATCAAATTAGAAACCAAAGCACTAACAATCATACATCGCCTAATGCGAAAACACCTGATGTCGAAAGCAATTGTTCAGTAGATGACAATTCCAAAACCAATGAACAAATAGTTTCTCAACCAACACCCACCAGGAGAGAGTTGAGACCACGTGAGGCAGGGAAGGTAGTAAAGCGTATTTAACAATAAAATAATATAAAGAAAGGAATTATGAAATCAAAATATGTACAAATTAAACACTGAAACAAATACTAAACAGATTAAGAAGAAAGAAAAATACGAAATCACATAAATTTTATATACGCTAATTAGATTAAGTACACAAATCAAATTGTTATAAGAAAATAGATTTGTAAATGACATGTATATTAAACATCTAAGGAGAGGCGTGTTAGGTATTATATTAATATCTATATACGGTCACACCATCCAAGGGATATAGAATAAAAGAGAATCTTGAAGACAACGCGTGCTTAAGTCTGAGTGTCAATACACTACAGTATTCATCGAGGAAAGCGCTTTCGCCGATGGAGCCATAAACTGGAGAAAAGGTATGAGTGGACTTAAATTCTGTTATTAATAAATTACAACTTGAAACAAGGGAACTAGGGCCGGTCGGTGAGTGAGAAGGAGAAGAGCCCACTCGCATTGGTTTCGTAACATTACGGAATCAGCAAGCAAGTTAGTTTGTCCATTTCGGACGTGTTTTGTATATCATTTGTATGGCACATAGCCAAGTATTTGTAGGACTTTTATACATATATTTCATTTAGCTATTCTTTTAATGTGGGTGATTATATTATGGTATTTGCGGGTAATGTTATTGTTTTAGCCAGTAAGTGAATAAACTTTATAATGTATTAATCTAGCGCTTTGCTTTCGCTGGCAAATTCCCCATGTAGGACGCCCCGGACAAAGGGGCCATTCCGTCATTAAATCGAACGGTTTGGAATGGCCATGGTAGGGTGCGCGACACGACCTCGACAACACCAGAGGCGGAGTTGAGATACCTTTCCAGCACACATCCACCATTCTATTCAGGGATAAACAGTGTCTCCCGGTTAAGCATTTTCGTCGTGACACGCTACTTCATTCGCGGTATAATGCGTATAGGCCACCAGCAGGAGGGGGGCAAGAACATCACTCCAATAGCCGACGAGCAGAGGCCGGAAACCCAAAGCGTGTGCTTCCCTTCGCTGAATAACAGCTAGCCTGGCAGGATTTATATACACAGACGTGCGTAGGTGACACGTTACATTTATGAATCATAGATATAGTATTATAACTAAAAATTGGCGCCCAACGTGGGGCCACACCTATTCAGGTGTGACACCATCAACACTGTGACATCCTTTTTGTTGTTTTTAAAACTTCCCGATTCAGCATAGACGGCATTGACCAAAATTGTTTCTCTGGAAGTGGTCATTGCTCAAGAATATCTTCTTTTCTCAACACCAAGTAGAGGGCTCGTCAGACGATTCGGAAAACGGAAGCAGAAGTTTTGACTTTTCATCCGGCCACGTCTGAGGAGCGTTTCGAAAAGTGCATCGATCTTAATAATACCCTACTTTTTCTGAGGCTGGCTTAGCCATTGCTGCTGATGAGCTTTAGCGCGTTGGACATACTCGGATTAATCTTGATTATAGAATTCCGTTGGCCACGAGTGAAATCAGAAGCAGCATGCTCATTTCAAGTGTAGAGTGCCGAGCCGAGATGTTTGGACGACAGCGGCGCGAATCAAAGCAGCAGCTGGCCACGGCTCGCGCATGCAGTTGTTGTTGGTTTTGATTAGACAGCGACAAGTGCAAGGCGTCTGCGCGCGTACACATTCTTTACATTTTCTTTTGTGCTTAGGAATTGGGGTGTCAATTAGCATAGGGTCCGTTTCGCATGGGGATTAGCTATGCGTAAGGCAAAAATTTTTATGACTTTTTTTTATCGTATCATTTTCTTTGCGTTCTATTCTTGTGGTTTACATTCCATGTGTGTTATTTGGTAGGGCTGTTGATTTGCTTGCTCTCTCGCTGTACAAGGGAAGCGAGACTTGAGAACAGCTGTGGCGTTTGCTGGGCCATTGACCCTAAGTTGGCAACGTGGGAAGCTATGAATTATAACACGAGGAATCAGTTCTCTTTGCAATTTGAGTTCACGTACAGTTACTTATTATTTTTGAATTTTTAGGTTATCTTAGGTTTGCTAGCATAAGTTATCTGACTTTTATCTAGAATACTTAATTTAGTTTTACTATTCACACATTTTTAACTTTGGTTTTGTCTGCGTTTGATAAGTAAGTGTTTAGGTTTTGTCGTGTAGTTTTTGTGGGATATATTTTTGTCAGGACAGTTAGGAATTAAGTTTGATTTATTTTTTTTACAATGAGAACCCCGATAACGAGCCTGAACCGGCTCCGGCGCCAAAATGCCAGTTGTGTGGGAAAACTTTGGCTTCGGCTCCTACATTGAAAACAAAGTGCAGCCACGAGCTTCACAAAACTTGTATTGAGTCACATGTCAAGACCCATACAACCTGTCCCACATGCAAGACGCTATGCGTCGATAGAAGTATTCCTCATAATACCAGGTCCCAGGCCAAGCAAAACGATGCAGCAGCCATAACCGCTGAAAGAGTTAGTAGCATGGTTACACAGGCCATCAGCACGATGCAAAACGAGGTGGTAGCCCAGCTCACGGACAAAATGGCTCAAATCATTCAGTCCAGCATAGCAGCACATTTCCAAGAGACTGGCAATAGCATTCCTCAAGGGAATAGACGTGGGGAAGCGGATAATCCGGTCCAACAAAATAGGGACAGAGAAGTGGAGGAAACATTCCGACAGGGACTGAATAGTCAGTATTCAGCACAGTTTCAAGCAGTGCAGTCTCAGATCTGAGTCAGCGACCGGACAAAGTCGCCCATATCCTCAATAGTTGGAAATTACGTTTTAATGGGACCCAAAAAGGATTGAGCATTGATAATTTTCTCTATAGGGTAGAGGCTTTGACGCATCAGACTCTCGAGGGAAATTTTCCAGTTCTGTGCAGTAACGCCAGTCTGCTTTTTGACGGAAAGGCCAGAGATTTTTATTGGCGTTACCACAAGACTTCCAGATCGATGAGATGGGACCGGTTATGCCAAGCCCTAAGAAATCAGTTTAGGGATTCTCGAACCGATGTGGATATCAGAGAAGCGATAAGGGACAGGAAGCAAAAAGAAAAAGAAAATTTCGATTCCTTCCACGACGCCCTGATACAGCTGATGGATGATTTGGAAACTCCCATGTCAGAGAAAGCGATTGTGGAAACTTTACGGCGCAATTTGCGACCTGAAATTAGACATGAGCTCCTGAATGTCCAAATCGACTCCGTAGAACGTTTGAGAGAAGTCTGTCGTAGAAGGGAGGGTTTTCTCGACGAAGTTAGGCGGAGTCATGGGTACCAGAAATTGATTCCTTTCCGGAAACAGGTTGCGGAATTGGTAGAGGAAGCCCAATTAGAGGAGGCCTCCGAATTCTCGGATGTAGAAGAAGAGGACGAGGTGGCAGCCATGGCACTGATTTGCTGGAACTGCCGAAAGGAGGGGCATCGCTACCACGATTGCGATAGCAAAAGGAAAATTTTTTGCTTTGGGTGCGGAGCACCTAATAAATATAAGCCGTCGTGTAGCAAATGCCAAAAAAACGGCAAAGTGAACACCCAGCCTCGCCAGCCGGTCAGTGTTCAGCGCAAGCAGTCGAGTGCAGAGGCGAAATCCCAGTAGGGATACTTAAAACTACCGCCCAGCTTCCGTCTGAGAAATCAGAATCCGACATACACCAAGCGTTAGTCTGGCCACAACTAGTCCATGCCAGATCCCATTCGCTTTTCACCAACGACCAACCCAGTAATAAGTCCCTCACAAGGAGTGCAAGAAGAATGAGAGCGTTCCGGCAGGCGGCGAAAGCGATAAATTGCATTCGTTACAAGCAGAAGGACAAGCGTCCATATGCGGAAGTTCGCCTGTTGGATCAAACGGTCCTTGGTCTATTGGACACCGGAGCAGCTATAAGTGTTATAGGCGGAAAGTTAGCAGAACGCGTAATCCAAAGCCGAATTCCTTTTAAGAGAGGAGTTGTAAATGCTTCCACTGCGGATGGACGGAGGCAAGAGGTAGTGGGACGACTGCGGACACCGGTGCAGTATAAGGGTGCAGTGTGGGACCTTGAGCTGCACATTATTCCATCGCTCAGCCAGGACTTGTATTTAGGGATCGATTTTTGGTCAAGTTTCGATTTATTACCACCCAGCATATCGCTGGCAGAGATAGTTCATGAACCGCAGAACCTCAGCCGAGGGGAAATGGACCAGTTGCAAGCGACCATCAATTTATTTCCTTCGTTTTCCGTTTCCGGTCTAGGAAAGACGGCTCTGCTTTCGCATTCAAAGGATGTAGGTGATGCAAAAGCCGTGAAGCAGAGACACTTCCCTGTATCTCCTGCGGTAGATAAATTGTTATATGCGGAGATAGATCGGATGCTCAGCTTAGGGGTGATAGAGGAATCCGATAGTGCGTGGTCATCACCGGTAGTATTGGTGCAGAAGCCAGGGAAGGTGAGGCTATGTTTAGATAGTAGGAAAGTTAACGCGGTGACCAAAAAAGACGCGTATCCGTTACCACAAATTGATGGGATTCTAGGACGTCTTCCTAAGGCGTTGTTTATTTCGAGCCTGGATCTTAAGGATGCCCTTAGCAAGTTGGCAAGTTCCCTTAGAGCCGAGCTCACGCGATAAAACAGCGTTCACGGTTCCGGGGAAACCTCTCTACCAGTATAAGGTAATGCCTTTTGGTCTCACTAATGCTTCGCAGACCATGACAAGGCTGATGGACAAGGTAATTCCGGCCAGTTTAAGAAATGAAGTTTTTGTGTACCTGGACGACCTTTTGATTGTGTCGGACAGTTTTGAGTCACATCGGAGGGTGTTGAGTGAAGTGGCAAGTTACATAAAAGCGGCAGGGTTAACGCTGAATGTGGAGAAAAGCAAGTTTTGCATGAAGTCAGTGCGGTATTTGGGGCATATAGTAGGCGAAGGGGTGATTCGTACAGATCCGGATTAGATTTCGGCCATGTCCGATTTTCCTTTGCCAAAATCCCTAAAGTCTCTGCGTCGCTTCCTAGGTATGGTAGGCTGGTACAGGAAGTTTATAAGCAACTTCGCATCGGTAGCCGCGCCTCTCACGGACTTGCTCAAACCCAGACAGAAATTTGCAATGACTCCAGAGGGTCAGGAGGCTTTTAAAAAGTTGAAGGAGATGCTTTGCTCAGCGCCAGTTTTGCGTAGTCCTGATTTTAGCAAACCATTCTATGTTCACTGCGACTCTAGCAAGACAGTCGTTGGGGGAGTGCTGGTGCAGAAGACGCCGGAGGGGGACGAATATCCGATTGCGTTTGTATCGAAAAAACTCAACAAAGCCCAAAAGAATTATTCGGTCACCGAACAAGAATGTCTGGCCGCAATAGTTTGCATAAATAGGTTCAGAGCTTACATCGAGGGGCATGAATTTACTGTAATCACTGATCACGCCTTTTTAAAGTGGCTCATGTCACAAACTGACTTACACTCACGTCTAGCCCGATGGGCAGTAAAGCTGCAGAGTTTCTCGTTTAAAATCGAGCATCGTAGCGGCAGGCTTAATGTGGTTCCGGATGCTCTTTCTCGCGTAAATGAGGAGGAAGTGACGACGCCAGAATTCAAGGCAGAAGATTACGTGGAGATCGTAGAAAGGGTTAGGGCCAATATTGATAAGTTGCCAGATCTCAAAATTGTAGATAACTTGTTTTATCGTAGGTCAGATCACGCAACAGGAGAGGTGCTACATGATGTGTTCATTTGGAAACTCTGGATTCCTCAAGGGTTAGTGGTTACGTTTTGCGTAACGCGCACGACAATCCACTGGCTTCCCATGGAGGCATTCACAAAACCCTAGAAAGGATACGGCGGTATTATTACTGGCCTGGTTTGGTTGCCGATGTGAAGAAGTATATCCAGGCTTGTGATGTCTGCAAGACTACCAAGGCCCCCAATACAATCCAGAGACCGAAGATTGGAATTGCGCCCGAGTCACAACGTTTCTTCCAGAAATTATATGTAGATTTCCTGGGGCCATATCCCCGTTCAAGAAGTGGACATATAGGCATCTTTATCGTCCTCGATCACTATTCTAAATATGTGTTTCTTAAGGCAGTGAAGAAGTTGACCGCGGACGTGGTAGTCAAATAAATGCAGCAAGATCTTTTTCATGCTTTCGGGGTTCCGGAGACAAAAGTATCCGACAATGGCACACAATTTAAGTCTGAGGCATTGCTCCGGGAATATAAAGTTTCGCACACTCTCACGGCCCTGTACGCACCCCAAGCTAATGCTTCCGAACGTGTAAATCGCTCGGTGATTGCAGCAATCCGATCTTATGTGCGCGAGGATCAGAAGGACTGGGACGAGCACCTCAGCAGCATTTGCTGCGCATTGCGTTCGGCGGTGCATGCAAGTCTGAATGCAACTCCTTATTATATGGTGTTCGGACAGCATTTCATCACGTCCGGGGCAACATACAAGCTTCTGAGAGCATTGCGGGTGATGGACGACAGGTCAGCAGTTTTCTCGCGGGAGGATTCATTAGACTTGGTTCGAAGCAAGGCTCTAGAAGTCATGAAAAAACAGAACGATAAGAATGAACGGCAGTATAACTTACGGTCGAGAGACATATCCTACAATGTCGGCCAGGAGGTGTTCCGAAGAAATTTCAGGCAGAGCAATTTTCAGTCAGGGTACTGCGCGAAGTTGGGTGCGGCCTTTCTGAAGGCCAGGGTCAAAAAGAAGATAGGGCAGGCCTACTATGAGTTAGAGGATTTGCAGGGTCGTTACGTAGGACGGTTTCACGCGAAAGATCTTCGTCAGTAAACCAACTGATTCAAGCTGTCCTGTTATCATTCTTGGGAGTGTGACCCCCAATCCTGATCTTTCGGGGGGCTTTTGTAGCGCTTGCAGCAGGAAATGTTAATTTTTTTTGTGGCGCCATCTAGTGCTCAGAGCGGCAGGCGAACGACAGGTCAAGGGAAAACCAAAAAGACGGTAACAGGTCAAAACGTCAGGCTATCTCTGTTGAAAATGCATCCAGGGACCTGTTAGAGGATTTGCCGCCAGAACGTTGGCGTCCCTATCGGCTATTCCCTCGTGAAAGTCAATTGAGTCGGTTGCGTATCGGTCCGACGAAAAGGAAAAACCAAGAATTTAGTGAAGAGAAAAACTCTAGGGAATCTAAATATCTAAGTCCAAGATTCGACTGCGAGATTCTTGGTTGAAGGCGAGTGGGCTATTCAGTCGTCAGAAGCCGTATAGCGCTGAGTCCGATTGGGGTAAGTGCTGCGGGAAGAGAAGAGAAGGGCTAAAGGAGAATAAAGAGTTGTCCCATTTGTAGTCTTGGCGCTTAGTAAATCGAGTTTATCAGTGCGGATTCGATCGTCCAAGGAAGCCAGCCAGCAAACAACAGCAGCCGCAAGCCTAACAAAGTGGCTTTTAAACCTTTGGGATTGTCTGGAAAGCGCTCAGCCATCGGAGAAGCGAGCGTGGAAGCAGAGGGAGAAGACATTTGGGGAGCGCTCGGTCCCCCCAAGCGGCTAGCTTCCCGAGGCGTTGGAGTCGGCACTTTAGTGGTCAAGCGCGACGCGGCAGATAAGGAGGGCCCGTCCCTTGGTCGCGAGCAGATCGGCGGAGAGAAAGTGTCGATCTAGCACCGTCGGAGATTGGCCGTTTGGCCTTCTCTTTGCTTTCGCGTACCTTTCACCTGCAGAATTTGTGCTGTGTCCTTTCGCCCAGGAGGTGGAAAGGAAACATAGATAACAGTCGGGAGAAAGAGAATATAAAACGAGGGGAACGTTGTGAGTTGCTGCGGACACCGCAACTCTACGGTTATACCCGATACTAATTCAGTATGGCTCTCCTCCGGCAGACGCCGCTAATATTAAACGACACGACAAAGAGTGCGTGCGAGAGAGACAGAAAATAAGTCTGAGCGTGACGTCGGGCGCTGCGTAGCCACTGCAAATTGATTTGTTCCTATTGGCTATAAAAATGATCTGATCTGATCCATATTCAGCAATCTGATAGATATAGTCATTATCTATGATTCTGCGTTTTTAATTTTCTCGAATGTGCAATATTGTGGATGCAACAGATTTTCGTCCTTTGTGTAGGCGGAAGGGGGTGGGGCGAAATTTTGAGATACACGTTTTATAGTAAGATCTAACAGGAGTGCGGATACCAAATTTGGTTACTCTAGCCTTAATAGTCTCTGAGATTTTTGAATATCCCCAGATTTTCGTCCTTTGCGGGGGCGGAAGGGGGTGTGGCGAAATTTTGAAACAAACTCGTCTCGGTCCGATATATTAGGAGTGTGGATACCAAATTTGGTTGCTCTAGCTTTTATAGTCTATGAGATCTAGGCGCTAATGTTTTACTCTAAGCAAAGCCGGCTATGCTACGTGTGTGTTAGAGAGAGACAGGGCGAGAAAAAATTAAATTGTTTTCTTGATGCTGGCTATAATAATTATACGATCTGGTTCAGATTTTGCACTTTAGAAGATATAGTCATCTTCTACGATTCTGCGTTTTTAGTTTTCTCGTATCATCGAAATTGTGGATGCCACAGATTTTCGCCCTTTGTGGGAGCGAAAGGGGCGGGGCAAAGTTTTGAAATTTTCTTGTAGCAGTGACATATCACAGAAGTCTGGATCCAAAACATCGTTGCTATAGCTCTTATAGTCTTTGAGCACTAGGCGCTGAAGGGGACGGACAGACGGACGGACAGACAGACGGACGGACGGACAGACGGACAGACAGACATGGCTCAATCGACTCGGCTATTGATGCTGATCAAGAATATATATACTTTATGGGGTCGGAAACGATTCCTTTTGGACGTTACACACATCCACTTTTACCACAAATCTAATATACCCCAATACTCATTTTGAGTATCGGGTATAATAATGCCATAAATCGGATAAACAATCCAAGCACAGTTTGCCAAAAAACAGACTTTATGGACAAGCAATTTAGTTTAGTGTTTACTCTGCTCTCCTCCTCCCACGCAGCTAGAGGGTCTCTCGATCTGATCACATCACGTATTCGGGAAGGGTATGGTAAAATATCATGTGAGAATGTTATAGCAGTGTAAGACAGTACGTATATAGTATAAATTATTGACAGACGATCGGAGAAACGCGGCTGATCCTGTGCAGCTGGACATATACATATTCAGTTTATCGCGTTAAAAACTTTACATTAATCACGTCTGTCCCCCTTCTAGTTACTCTTTCCGAAGTGTTGTCATTTGCTGATTTCACTTTTGCAGCTGCACCAACACAAAGAACTTTAGTAGAGGATTCGGTGTGCAACTCAGAGCCAATTTTGTTGGGCAATTTCCTAGGCTCCAGCTCTCTCAGTCTCCAAATTCCAGATGTTCCCACAGACAGAAAGAAGAACAGGGCTGAAAGGTTTATAAATATAAATTCACTCAAAGAAAAAATGAAAAGTCGAAACAGTTTTCGAATCGCGAATGAAGATAATCTCATTATTATTTTTCTTTTAAAACTAGTAATAATGTCGTTGGACTCCCTTTCCTTTGGGACACACTTTATTCTCAAATTCCAGAATGATACGAGTATTTTTTTTTTACCAGTGTTATAGTATATACATATGTGAGCTCCAAGAGAAGGGGGAATAAAATTCCACTCCAGACTCCGTATACTCTGTGATTTCGACTGGTTTCCGTAGATGAAGCAAATGTTTAAGAGTTTAAGGGCAATTTGTGTTTTCCGAAGCTTTTCGCAATAAGTATAGATTACCTTGACTACATCAATATTTCTGAAAGTAGTGCTCTTAATTGCTAGGGTCAGATGCGACTGAGAGAGGAGTTGCTCACTTTTGTAATCGTTTGCTGTTAAGTTTTCTGTTAATTATTGTGATATTACGCCATTCTGTCAACCGATGTCTTAGTAAGACTTTGGGTCGAGCTTCAGCTTGGACAAACAATGAAGTTGTTTGTCAATTGCTTGGGCAAATACTCGTACTCAGGTGGAAAAACAAATACCAGAATGGGGAAGAGGTTAAGATGGGAGACAAGAAAATATCAAATAAAGGGCCAATTAAGGAAGGTGATTGTGCGATTCTGTTTATCTTATCAACGACAAATTTTGACCCCAGGGGCGTCATTTACAATCCTCAATTTGTTTGCATACTAAAGCAACATTAGCCGAAGAGCTACCTACAAAAGAGCTACCTTTCTGATTCCCAATTCGTAGGCTATTGATAAACAACCAGTGGGGGAATATTCAAATTAGCCAGGTCTCATGTGTGATTAGCCGATTTCTTACACATTTCAAGCATCAAAGCAGACAGCAGACAGAACGGAAAAGAACAGAACAGAACACAACAGAGCGGAGAAGACGTTGAGCTGACGGCTGGAGGGATCAGATCCCACAGAAGAAGCCGCCTTGAAATTTACGAAAAGAGCCGCCTATAAATCGCAAGATTTCAGCACTGCCCAGGGCTTTATCTAAAGCTCCATTCTGAACAGTATTCAAAGCATAAAGCGTAACCAATTGATTGCTAATTGATATTGATGTGTCGATTATTTTATGATTATTCTTTATGATCGTTAAATTTTGATATACCAAAAGGCGAGCGAGATCGAACACCAAACTTGATTCAAATTTGTAGATCACTTTGAACAATCAAGCCACTCGATTTAGTATTGAGGGAGGTTGAGAGTGGGGGCTTGTCAAGTCGAAACAATATGTTTTAACAACATGAACAGCAATACCTTCGAGGAGCGTGGCAAGCATTTATCAACAATTTTTATAAACATAATGAAAGTATCGTTTAAAGAAGATTTCAACAGAAACCCAGTATATTATGCTACAACTGTAGTGTTCATGGCTCTCCAAATAATGGACCAAAAAATTAAATTATTAAATAAGACGTTAGAAAATATTTTGTAGTATGTAGTATAATTATATTAATTTTAATAATAATAACAATAATAATAATAATAATTTGTTTTTTATTTTATTTATTTAATGTAGTATGTATTATACATGTACTATACATAATTAATGTATTTTCAGCTGTAGAATGTAGAATATTTTCAGCCTGTACAAGATTTTCAGCTGTAGAATGTAGAATATTTCAGCCTGTACAAGATTTTCAGCAGTAGAAGCCTGTACAAGATTTTCAGCTGTAGAATGTAGAATATTTTCAGCCTGTACAAGATTTTCAGCTGTAGAATGAAGAATATTTCAGCCTGTACAAGATTTTCAGCAGTAGAAGCCTGTACAAGATTTTCAGCTGTAGAATGTAGAATATTTTCAGACTGTACAAGATTTTCAGCTGTAGAATGTAGAATATTTCAGCCTGTACAAGATTTTCAGCTGTAGAAGCCTGTACAAGATTTTTAGCTGTAGTGTTCAATTTTTGTTTGTTGTTTGATTGATTTTTGAATTGATTGTTGTTGTTTGATTGATTTTGTTGTTCTGAAGGCTTGATCCACCGGTGACCAGGGACGCAGGATGGCTCTAAGCTATAGTATTTATTGTACGAGTAATAATCAACTGGCACAGCACTAGAATTTAACCCGTATTCAGAGCAGACTGTAAGTTTAAGTTAGTCTGAAATTGTTTTTATTAACATACGAATAATGAAATTGAACAGTAGTATATAATGGTTATATAGACAGTAAATATTGTATAAACGAATATCTTTACTGTATGTACCATTTTGTACCAGAGTAAATATTTTGTAATTGCAAATGTAAGATTTATGCATTCTTGAATTTTCATTTCTTTTTCTTTTCGTTATAATAGTTTTATTATCTTTAATTGGTTTTCTGTTTTCGTTTTGTTTTTTTTTGCATTTGATATGATTCGGTTTAAAATGTGTGTGTTGTTTACGCACATATTATGGTTAATGGTTCTTAATCTTGTTCGTTACTCTTTTATTACCCTTTTTGTATATCTTTTGTTTTATAATCGAATCTTTAGCTAAGCTGAGCAGCGTAGCGTATCGGATCAAATCAATCAAAAGTTGATGGGTCTAAGGGGCTAGCTAACGAGGCAGTCAATGGCAATGGCAATGGAAATCCAAATGGAAATTTATGCAAACCATGCGGCAAAACTAAAAAAAAAAAACTAAACTAAAAACGCAGAATCATAGACGAGGGGGAACGTTGTGAGTTGCTGCGGACACCGCAACTCTACAGTTATACCCGATACTAAGTCAGTATGGCTCTCCTCCGGCAGACGCCTCTACAGAAAATCAGTCTGAGCGTGACGTCGGGCGCTGCGTAGCCACTGCAAATTGATTTGTTCCTTTTGGCTATAAAAATTATCTGATCTAAACCAGATTCAGCAATCTGATATATATGGTCGTTATCTATGATTCTGCGTTTTTAGTTTTCTCGAATGTGCAATATTGTGGATGAAACAAATTTTCGTCCTTTGTGGGGGCGGAAGGGGGTGGGGCGAAATTCTGAGATATACGTTTTATAGTGAGATCTAACAGAAGTGCGGACACCAAATTTGGTTACTCTAGCCTTAATAGTCTTTTAGATTTTCTCAATAGATTTTCGTCCTTTGCGAAATTTGTGGCGAAATTTTGACACAAAACGGTCAAGGTCCGATATCACAGGAGTGTGGATACCAAATTTGGTTGCTCTAGCTCTTATGGGTTCTGAGATCCTTGAACTCATATTTTGCAATTGGCAAAACCGACCATGAAACCTGTGTGTTATAGAGAGACAGAGCGAGAAAGAATGAAATTGTTTTCTTGATGCTGGCTATAATAACTATACGATCTTTTGCAGATTTTGCACTCTAGAACATATAGTCATCCTCTACGGTTCTGCGTTTTTGGTTTTATCGTATCTTTAAAATTGTGGATGCCACAGATTTTCGTCCTTTGTGGGGGCGGAAGTGGGCGGGGCGAAGTTTTGAAATATTCTTGTAGCAGTGACATATCACAGAAGTCTGGATCCAAACCATTGTTGCTCTAGCTCCTATAGTCTTTGAGCATTGATGCTGATCAAGAATATATATACTTTATATATATACACTCAAACTGTGACATCATCGCCAGAACGAACGAGAGTTTTTGAAAAACGATTTTCGAATGTGGGCCGGCAATGGTCACGATCACTTTTTTGATGCCCTAAAAGGAAACGCCGAAGGTGGCTCGTTTTCTCAAGTGTCTATTGTTTCTTTCAAGAAAAAAAAATAAATAAGAAATAAACGAAATAATCGTGCCTGACCGTCAGTCGATCCCCTCAGATAGTGTGCAACAGCAGTAAACGGAGTCCAGTTCCATGTTTACCCAATCGGGTTCGGGAGTAATCCAAGCCTCGTTTCATTTGCATGGACTTTTGGCGTCGAGTGCTTCCGTCCTCACATACCACATTACACATGTACCGAGAGCTGAATTTGAATTTCTTATTACCAATTACAATTAAATAATCCATCGATTAGGCGATATGTGGAGATTCGAGCGACCAGCTCTCAGTTTCCCCTTCCTCCCCATATACGACTACTACCTAAATCGTTGGCTGGATTCATTCGTTTGCCGATCTGGCTCCGCCCACAAAGCTTTTGTTTATTCGTTTTCTACTTTTAGCGGGACACAAGGGCGTAGTCCCAAAAGGGGTGCTAAGTCAAAGTGATCTTTAATTAATTTTTTTTTTAAAATCTTGCCATTTTCAGGGCTTTTGGAAGTTCCGGGGAGAATCGTGAAAGTCCCAGTACTGCCGCCTCGTCTGGGCTTAATTATTCGAAATTATCGAAACGTGCGGGGCACTGACTGACATCCCCCCAATTCTCCCACTCCACACACACCCCCCTCAAATCTTTTGTTGTGTGTTGTACGAGTACATGATGTAGGCCAGACAGTTGTTTATGAAGTGCACAGCGAGTACGAGTAGTACTTATGTATATACCCAATATAGAGCATGTATATGCGATGCATGTGTGTATATCCACTTTAGTTAAGTTAAGCATGTGTCCATGTGCTTGTGAGCTGTCCGTATTTCGGTGCCAGCTAAACATTTCTTGTATACAACTATATTTTGTTGCTTTTTATCTGCGGATGCCACTCGGAGGCTGTTCAGCATGAAGTCATGCTTGGTCTCAGCTCCAGCCCCATCTCCTCACGCATTCATCTTAATTACGAAGTTTTTATGATGAAAATTTCGGGGCTGCGTTTCACTACAAGTCAAGTATATATTTCACTGTAAAAAAACTTCATTTGTAGATCAAGATTGTAGTTTTTTTCCGCCACACCAGAGTACTTTTTTCTTCATACTAGAATTTTTGGTTATTTCCCTTTGTTTTTCCAGTTTTAATGCCAAGTGTAAACAAAGCGTCTCGGGCCAGACCATCGCCTGTTGTTCATTAAGTGCAGCAAAACGCTGAGAATGCATAAAAAAAACGAGGGGGAACGTTGTGAGTTGCTGCGGAGACCGCAACTCTGCATTTATACCCGATACTGCAAATTGATTTCTTGCTTTTGGCTACAAAAATGATCCGATCTGATCAAGATTCAGCAATCTGATAGATATGGTCATTATCTATGATTTTGCGTTTTTAGTTTTCTCGAATGTGCAATATTGTGGATGCAACAGATTTTCGTCCTTTGTGTAGGCGGAAGGGGGTGGGGCGAAATTTTGAGATACACGTTTTATAGTAAGATCTAACAGGAGTGCGGATACCAAATTTGGTTACTCTAGCCTTAATAGTCTCTGAGATTTTTTAATAACCCCAGATTTTCATCCTTTGCGCGGGCGGAAGGGGGTGTGGCGAAATTTTGAAACCAACTCGTCTCGGTCCGATATATTAGGAGTGTGGATAACGAATTTGGTTGCTCTAGCTTTTGTAGTCTCTGAGATCTAGGCGCTAATGTTTTACTCTAAGCAAAGCCGCCTATGCTACGTGTGTGTTAGAGAGAGACAGGGCGAGAAAAAATGAAATTGTTTTCGTGATGCTGGCTATAATAATTATACGATCTGGTTCAGATTTTGCACTCTCGAAGATATAGTCATCTTCTACGATTCTGCGTTTTTAGTTTTCTCGTATCGTCGAAATTGTGGATGCCACAGATTTTCGCTCTTTGTGGTGGCGGAAGTGGGCGGGGCAAAGTTTTGAAATATTCTTGTAGCAGTGACATATCACAGAAGTTTGGATCCAAGACATCGTTGCTCTCGCTCTTATAGTCTTTGAGCACTAGGCGCTGAAGGGGACGGACAGACGGACAGACGGTCAGACGGACGGACGGACAGACGGACACACGGACAGACGGACAGACAGACATGGCTCAATCGACTCGGCTATTGATGCTGATCAAGAATATATATACTTTATGGGCTCGGAAACGATTCCTTTTGGACGTTACACACATCCACTTTTACCACAAATCTAATATACCCCAATACTCATTTTGAGTATCGGGTATAAATATAAAAAACTGTGTGAATAATTTGGCTTGACAAAAACTCCACTCGCGTCGGTCGAAAAATTTATTACCAAATCCAATCCAGCGCAGCTATGCCACGCGGATCCACTGCCAGAAGATCCACTGCCGGCGTCACAGCCAGGGATCGCCCCAAATCAGCCATTTCCACTGCCAGCTCCGACAGCGCCGCCGACGGCGAAGCCAGCGCCGACAGCGCAGCCACCGGCACCGTGGCAAACGCAGCGATACTGAGACGCCAATCCACCGACTCCGCCACTTGGTTGGAGGCACTTCCTCCAATTCCTGGACCGGCTCCAGCCACCATTACCGGTTATGTGAGGACCACAAATGCCGACACCACCATCACGGCCACTCCGGCCACAAGCCCCATCCCCGACCTGCCCTGCCCCAACAGCTGGGCGGCCATTCCCAATCTCACCAGCCAGGAGCAGTTCCAGATCGGCGACTGGGTGGAGGCGGCCCATACCCAGGAACGCCAGCAGCAGCAGCAGCAGACCATCAGCAGCAGCTTGAGGCATTGGCGGCGTCGGCAGCGGCAGCGGCGTCAGCCAAAGCACCGCAATGTCAAGCCAAGCCAAGACAAGCGGTACCAAGCGCGCCAATAATTCCGCTTCCCACACTCCAACACACACAGACACGTATCGATGCACCGTATGCCGATGCATCGCGTGGAGAGAGCCGGAAACAGCAAGGCGCGAGAGAGGGCGCAAAGAGAGAGCGGGTAACGACCTCGTACCAGCGACAATACGAAAGGGCACTCGAGCAGCCTCTGCACGAACAGCAGCCAACAAAAGATTCGTGTTCGAGTGCCCGTTCGGGAGCGAGTTCGAACTCGAACCACAGCCATGGCACAAACCCCGCTCGATCGGCCACAGCAGCGGTTCCAAATGCAATGCACACAGCCAATACCACAACCACAACCACAAATACAATGATGACATACATCAGCACACAAACAGCGACATCAAACACAAAAACGACAACTACAATTACGTCGGCAGCCAGACGATGCCTGTTAACAGCAATGTTAACCCCCCACCACCGCCGCCAGAGGAACATCAGCAGCAGCAAACACATCAACAACAACAACATCAGCCAACGGCAACAAACACAGCCAATACCGATGATATCCCATCCACCTCTGCTGCAGCGGCCCGTTCGTCCGTATGTGTCCGTAGGTGTCCGTATCCAGGCCCGCGACATGGCTACCAGGGATGCCATCATGGCAATCCTGGGCGATGGCGGCGGCAACGAGGCGATGACTGGCCACTACACACACCAGCACAAGAGTGACCGTGGGCTACGGATCGTCGTGCGAGATCTCCACCACTCCACAAGCACCCAACTAATAACAAATCAGATGGCCGAACTGGGCTATTCAGTTAAATTTATTAGAGCCATTAAAGCGAGATCCGATGGACAGCCACTCGACCAGTTCGAGTTGGAGATAGCCCCCAAGCCGGATGAAAGCCACCACGATGTCCTCCAATTAACCCAGCTGGGCAACCAGTTGGTGATCGTTGAGAGGCAGGCCAAGCCGGTGGACCCAGCCCAGTGCCACAGATGTCAGGCTTTTAAGCACACCCGCACCTACTGCAGGCGTTCATTCGTCTGTATGAAGTGTGCGGGTGCCCACGCGTCCACGGCATGTGCCAAGCCAAGGGCAGACGCTCCTAAATGCGCCAATTGCCAGGGCGCCCACATCAGCGCCTACAAGGGATGTCCGGCATTCAAGGCAGCAAGGGGCCGCCTTCTGTCGCACCGAGTGGCCATGCAGGAGTTGCGTCGCAAGCGCAGCTCGCTTCTGCAGCCATTGCCAGAGCAGCAGCCACCAGCAAAAACAACACCAGCACATCCAGGGCGCCGACAGCAGCAGCAACAGACAGCTCAAACGCCAGCCAATCCCTGGCAGGCAGCATGGACGCCACTCAATGTCTCCTCTCCTGGGCGACGAAGAGGACAACAACATCAGCAGAAGCAGAAGCAGCAACAGCCAATACAGACAAAAAAACAGACGCCTGCTGCCTCTGGCCCACGCACTGGGCGACGACGTCCAGAGCAGCCATTGAGCCGTTCCCAGGCACAACAGCAGCAGCTACAGCAGCTGTCAACAACAGCGACAGCAGCGGCAGCAGCTTGCCAACAACCGCTCCCGGCAGAAGATGCAGCCGAAACGCCAATCTTTCGAGGGATCCTGCAGCCAGGCACTGTTGGAGAATACGCAGAGGAGGACGCGATTGGAAAAGAGGCTGGAAGTGATAATGTCACTACTCACCTCGCTCATCCAATCCCAGGCAGTTGCCGTTCCAGCAGTTCCAGAAACATCGGAAAATCCACCAACAATGGCAGCAGCAACAGTGGTTGCCCCAGCTCCAGCAGCCAGGCGGTCAAAGAAACCACCACGATCACAGCCACCACAAAAAACGTTAGGGCCAACGCCAGCCGCCATTTCAGAGACGGATCCTGAAATGGATGAAGAAAATGATGACGATGAGATGTGGACAGATGACCTCTCCATGGATGACATTAAGGCCTACGCCCGCAACATGAGGTACCATCTTGACAACCAGATATCCTGGAACGCTGTGTACTAATTGGACACATCTCAATCTCTGCCACTGCATTGGATTAAATGACAAATGCATATCACTCGCATGCCACAACAAAAATGAACAACGGACGCTGCCGACATCAAAGCCATTAAATAAAACATAAACGAATAAAAATGCTGCCATACACACTTGCAAAATCATACGGCCGGACAAATTCAAATCGAATGCAGTGCGTTGGTGATTGCTAGAATAGCCAAAAACAGACACACACACACAAACACCCATTACACTTGGGCGGCCGGACCTGTGCCGTTCGAGTTATGTGTGTCGTGTCCGCCATCGTCCTTAGTTGGTGGCCGGATCCAGTGCCATGGCATTCAGAGTGCCCTATGGTCCTGGAAAAGGAAAAATCCATCAGCCACACATACGATTAAAAAGGGCTCTCAAAATACTTACCGCCAGCCATTCAGACACACACACACAAACATCCATTACACTTGGGCGGCCGGACCTGTGCCGTTCGAGTAGGTGTGTCGTTGTCCGCCATTGCCCACAGCTGGTGGCCGGACCAGTGCCACTCGCTCTATACTAGGGCCACAATTGCCGACGCACACACACACTCACATACCTGGAAAAAAATACCCGAAATTAGCTCAAGCTCTTGCTGACACCGCGTGCTCACCTGGGAGGATCGAGTCTCGCCCCGACTGGCTTCTGATCCGGGCTGCGCGTTGCACTTCCACGGTCACCCAAAGGGGGCAGTGGCGCTGGGGCCCACCGTGAGTGCTTTGGACGGCGCTTTTCACTCGTCACTTGGAGATTCCCAAGGTACTGCCTAACTCCTAGGCGGGATCACTTGCAAACCGCACACACACCTACGCATAAGTTCCATCCCAAATTCACACGCGTGGAGGAATCCCGTGGCCGGGGCGCGGACCCTGGAGGCCCTGAGAGATGTTCCCCCGAATCCTGCTTCGCCGGTGGCACACTTGGCCGACGAAGCAAAATTCGCTACAAGCCAAGGAGCAATGGCTTTCCAAAAAGCCTCAAAGGTGGCCCGAACACCGCCACAAGCAGCTTTAGCACCGCCAATGAAGCAGAGCTCGTTGCACAGCTTTGCCAGTGGGGCCACGCAGGACGGCGGCAAGGGCACTGATACTCTGAAGAGGCCGAGGGACCCCCCTACACCATCGAGTAGCGGGAGAAAAACCCCCCCCAAGCGAAGCAGGAACTGCTTACAGGACATAGACGAGATTGGCGCAATCCTGGACGACCTACTCTATCAGATGAACGAGAAGGGCCAGAGGTCGATCAACATGGCCATCAAGAAGATGGTAGCACGCATGAAGGAGTTGCAAGTGGAAGTCAAATCCCATCTGCAGGCGCCAGAGGATAAAAGGGCAGCGCCAGGAGGATGCCAGTGCCATGATCACACTGCAGGCCCAACTGGCCCCCTACCCAGGATGACCAAGCCCAGTGCGACTAAGGCGCCGCAAACGGCATCAGGAGCCCACAAGAGCGAGGCAACACCCCGAACTGAGGAGAAGAGCGCGCGCGGAAGGCCCAGGCAAGGACACCAAGCTGACGCCACTCGACAAGAGGAAACCAAGATGCAGTGCGGCAAGGCGGAAGACACCAACCCTACACAGAAGTGGAGTGAGGTGAGAGGCAGGCGTGCGAAACGCAAGCAGACAGGCCGACCAGACGCAGTGCTGGTCAAATGCACCGAGGAGGCATCATACGCCGACATCCTCAAACTGGGGAAGGCAGCACCAACGCTCCAGAGCCTCAAAAACAAGGTTCAGGGCATCAGGAAGACAGCCTCGGGCGAGCTGCTTCTAAGGATGCAACAATCCTCAGACCCCGCCACCCAGGAGCTGCAGATGGCCATCCAGGCAGCGCTTGGGGACAAGGCAGCCGTGAAGGCCATGCAGGAGACAGTCGCGGTTGAGGTACTCAACATAGACGAGCTCACGACAGGCGACGAGGGATGTGAGGCCATAGCTGCAGCGATCGACGGCGACTTAACACAAGGAGCAGTGCCGTACATGCGGAAAGCATATGGCGCAACGCAGGTAGCTACGCTGAACCTTCAGCCCGCACTCGCAAAGAAGCTCCTGGAGCTTGAAGTGGTTTGAAAGAGTAACGTATAAAAAAAAAGGTATAAATACTGGGATCCACAAAAGGGAACATTTGGAAAAGTACCAAGAAGGGATATTGGTCTCCCTATGTTACTCAACTTTGCCGCCTCAATTCAAGTTAAAAGGTAAACGAAGGAGAGCGGTTTTTTTTCTGTTTTTTTGAGTTGAAACTTGTAAAATAATTACGGCGTCAATTCAAAAATGGAGGATTCTCAAGTTTAACGCTGTACTGGGGGGTCTCAGACTGTGCAGATCTAGCCTCGGTCTCTTGGAAGAAAAACTGTTGGCGAAGACAGACGTGCTATTTTTGTCCAGTCCAAGTATAAAGAAAAAAAAAGAGGAATAAAAACCGGGAAAAGATCTTAACAGCTGAATACAGCAAAAAGAAAGAAATATTGGGCGTTTATAAAGTAAAAGTGTGTTAAGAGCCAATCTCAATTGGTATGTATTTCAGCGTCGCTAATATACACCACATACACTCGTGGCGTAGGGTAGTGCTTTTTTTTATTGTAGGAAATTAATTTTTCAGATTGGCGGTTAGGACCGGCTTAAACTTCGGGCAATCGTTTGGGTACCTGTCTGAACCCCAATACGAAAGCTCGCAACAACAATTTCCCCGATATTAGGGCCTCCGCCCGCGGCAAGGGACTTATGCTCCTCGCCCAACTACAGCTCCGTACCAAAAATTCCCAGCGCTAGGCCGAGCAGCACAAAGCGGGAGGCGTAAAAGATCGGCTCATCAGTCGCTTTGCGGGCGCGAGCCACTTATGTGTCACGGACCCGCGATATATTGGAGGCCGTCCAATTCTGCGGAAATTATTAAAGCTATGTAAACGGTCAGCCAATTTCTACCCGAAATATAGATCTGGGTCTCGACCTATTTTCGTTTCCCCATACGAAGTGCCGAGGAGTGCCCAGATGTGAAGCCGGCGGCAACGACTGTCGTTTTTTTTATATCCTTCAGTGTAACCGCTGATTCCTATTTTTATGCTATAGTGTCATTAGTGTAATTAGCTTAGTAAATTTCTTTTGGTTGTGTTTTTAAATTCTGTTCGGAAGAAATAGCAAGTGGAATGTGTGACAGGGCGAAAGTGAACAACGGTTAAACGGCAGAGGAGAGCGTGAGTTTTTTTTTTGTAAAAGTATTTCTCCAGCTTTCGTTTTAGGAACGTTGCCGCAGTCCATGGAAGCGCTTTCATCGCTGTTTCAACGCATTTATTAAAACAAATCAAAGGAAGGCCGTAAGTGATCCCAAAACATAAAGATAAAATATTGGAGTTTGTTTGTTATGAGCAACTATTTATTGCATGACCGAAAAAAAAAACCTCACGTAGTCAGGGGCTTCGTCGCTTAAGAGAGGCTGTGCGCTCTCCCTTATGCCCTACTGGCAACCATAAGCGCTTACGCCGCGCATAAGAACCAGCCCTCTTAAGAACAAGGCACAAAAGGGAAGATGCGAGGCTGGTCGCTCTGACGTTCTTTTATGCTTTCTACTTGCGGTTGCTTTCGCTAATGCACTTGAATAACTGACCTGCCATAACGATCGCGGCGCACAGTTTTTACATTCCCTTTTGCATATTTATTTATTATTATTATCTATTTGCCTAACATAAAAGCTGGAGATATGTACCCTTCCCTTCTTTCAATTTGTAAGTTAAATTTCAATCTAAAGTGTATTATTAAGAGTTAATCATTTATTAGTTTACTAGTGCGATGCATGTGCTATTGCTCAATATGAAATATAGGATTTAACATGAATCGGGGCTAGAGTTCTATATGCGGGGACCATGCTGGGCAAAGGAGGGTAATGGGGTTGGATAGGAGGCTGTAAGAGCCTTCTTTATGGGATCACCGGATGAACCGGGAGCGGTGATCATGGTAGGGTGGGCATGAGTGGTCACAACAACACCGTGGCACGACTTGTATGTGTGTATGTGTCCGTGTGTGTGTAGTTAGGTGTATTTGCTCTTGTACATATTTGTGTCGATACTTAGCTTGCACGTGAAATTTTAATGAACGCTACTGTGTCAGTATTATGATTGTTGGAGTAGAGCTGTGTCCCGTCCGTTCTGGGAAATAAAAAAACCCCCCCATTTCTTGCCGATGAGACGGAAGCCGGAACAAGCACGTGCCCGGACGGGAGACGAACCATCACCTGCTCAGCCTTCCGTGAAGGTTTGGTAATATCCAATATGCTACAGTTAGTTTATTATTTGGCGCCCAACGTGGGGCCCGAGTTGTCGCAACTGACAACAAACCGGCAAGGCCCAAATGATTGTGAAAATTGTGGAATGTAGATGTGACCTTACATTCCCAACCAGTATCGGGACAGATGTGTCTTTCTAGTTGTCATTCTGTTTTGTTTGTTTTGGCTTTATCACTTTATGCTGGATCAGCGCAGTGGGTTATTAAACTATTGCCACCGTTGTAAGTGACCAACCGGGCTCCTAGGATGCAGGCCGGAATGATGAGTACATATAACACCGGTACCACCCCGATGCATCGAGCTTATTACTATTCGTTTCGTTCTTTCTTTCTTTATTCGTTTGTCTTCCTTTCCTTCCTGTTCCTTCTGGACAATGCTGGAGGAATGCTCCTTTTTTTTCGGTTTGGATTATCCGATCAGGAACGGTGGGTGAAAGGCCTCAATTTGCCAGGAAGGAGTTGTTAATGGACTCATACTCATCGGGCTGGGTATCTGGTGTCGTTGGATGGAAACGTGGTATAAAACTATTACCCACCGCGAAAGACCCGGACCGCCTATAGCTACGAGTTGTGGGTTATTATTAATTTCTTTATGCATGTAGTTCAGTAAATGTAGTACATGGGAAACATCATACACATACACACACATAGATATACCCTATTATTCCCTTTGACTTAAGCATGGTCCTAGCAGATTGTTTTTTTTGTTTGATACTGTATTTTTTTTATTAATTTCTTAAATTTTATTTATCTATTTAATTACTTTATTATTATATTTTATATTTTATATTATGCCCGTATTTGGCAGTTGCGAGAATTTAGCAGACGAAGAATTACAAGAAAGTGTTTGCTTGATCTGCCAGGCTCAGGTGGAATATTTGGCTCAGCTCCTTACCACGTCTTGTGGTCACACTTTCCATAGGGCCTGTTTTGGCGCACAAGTGGGTTCTAAGAAGGTTTGTCCTGTCTGCAAAACGTCTTTTCAGTCATCGACGTTGAATTTATTAGACGAAACTGCTGGGGATACCATCGGAACCTTATTGGTACCAAAAATGCCTGATACAAGGAGTAAAGCCCATGTGGGGGCTCCACAGGGAGCTTCGATGTCTGCTTCGGCCAATCAGCCGCAAACTAGGGAAGCTGGTCCGCCAGTGGTGGTAGCTCCGCCGCCTAGTAACGAGCTTCAGCGAATGATAGCCGAAGCCATGGCTGAAGCCTCGTTGACACAAACCGAGATGCTAAGCAATGCGATCGCTAATGGTTTTCAAGGTATTCTCAGCTCTCTCATGGGCCAATTGCCAAATACAGCGGATGTTCCTTCGAGGGATAACCAAGCTGGAGAAGGATCGGCACGACGGCCGACACCTTTGCCCGGGTTTCAGGGTTTCGAAACAGCCAGCAGGAATTCCCCCATGAGTGTGGATATTCGACCAGAGCGTGTTAGTCAAATTTTAGTCAATTGGAAGCTTAGGTTCTCTGGGCGGACTGGAATTTCCGTCGACGATTTCATTTATCGGGTAGAAGCGCTCACGATCCAAACATTGGACGGGAATTTCGAGTTGCTTTCGAGATACGTGAGCAATCTCTTTGAGGGAAGTGCCAGTGACTGGTATTGGCGCTACCATAAGAGTGTTAGGACGGTCGTTTGGGCCGACCTTAAATCTTCATTGTTAGTACGATTCAAGGATGCGAGGACAGACGTCAACATTCGAGCTGCAATAGACCGAAGGAAGCAGAAGGAGAACGAATCATTTGATGAGTTCTACGAAGCGATTGTCCGACTGGCAGATACCGGAGATACAGCATGAACTGCTATATGAAAAGATCTTTAGCATTGCACAGTTAAGACACTTGGTGAAGCCTCGGGAACTGTTCATGCAAACTGTTGGTAAAGATCCGGTGGCTAGACCACGACCAGCACCAAGACGGTTCGTTCACGCGGTAGACAGCCCAGGGCAAGAGGAGTCAGACGAAAGTGATGGGGAGATAGCAGCGTTCAACTTAGTCTGTTGGAACTGCCGTGGTAATGGTCATCGCTACCAGGATTGCGTAGCAGAGCGAGTAGTTTTTTGCTATGGGTGTGGCCAGCCTGACACTTACAAGCCGTCGTGCCAAAAATGCCAAGCAACAAAAAACACCCAAGTGCGTGCACCCTTGAAAAGTGCACGCAGACCATCAGCGTCCAAAGCGACGAACACCGAGTAGCGATAGAAGCTGCTACGCAATTCCCAATCCCAATAGTAAACAATAATTTAACCATAGTTAATAAGAAAATAACACAGGAAGAAAAAGAGGACAGGGAGTCTAAACGGAAGGCACGAGCTAAAGTACGTCGGGAAGAATTTGTCAGAAATCTAAAGTTAGAGAAAAAAGCTCTGGTATCGTCAATAATATCAGAAGATCCCAGGCCATATGCAGAGGTCACATTATTAGACAGAAAGCTTGTTGGATTAATGGATACAGGGGCATCTATTAGTTGCATTGGTGGAGATTTGGCCAGCGAGCTGCTTGAAAGCCAATTTCAATTTAAGCCCATGACATCCACAGTTCGGACAGCGGGTGGGCAGTCTCAGAGAGTGGTGGGGAAGCTTAAAGCGGAAGTGGGCTATAAAGGTGTTACCAGGTCTGTTACCCTATACATCGTTCCAACCCTAACGCAGCCTCTGTATCTGGGCATTAACTTTTGGACCGAATTTGGCTTATTGCCAGCCGATTTGTATCCACAAGGAAGTGCTAATCACACGGTGAACCATTGCGATGAGGTGTGGAAGCCAGAACCAACGTCCTTTATCGGAGGTGCAACGAGAACAACTGAATAGAACCATTCAGTGTCTTCCGTCTTTCGCGGATAATGGTTTAGGAAAAACCACGTTGTTGTCCCATGTAATAGATGTAGGGGAGGCAAAGCCCACAAAACAACGACACTATGCAGTGTCCCCAGCTATCGAGAAATTAATGTATGAGGAGTTGGATCGCATGTTAGCGCTAGGGGTCATCGAAGAATCCAACAGTGCGTGGTCCTGTCCGGTAGTACTCGTCCGGAAGCCGGAGAAGGTTCGTCTTTGTATAGACAGCCGCAAGGTGAACGAGGTGACTCGGAAGGACGCGTATCCCATGCCGCTCATAGATGGGATCTTAAGCCGGTTACCAAAGGCAGAATACATAACTAGCCTCGACCTGAAAGATGCCTACTGGCAAATACCGCTAGAAGAAGGTTCTAGGGATAAAACAGCATTCACAGTGCCTGGACGGCCGCTTTACCAGTTTAAAGTTATGCCGTTTGGGCTTACCAATGCGCCGTCTACTATGTCCAAACTTATGGACCGCATTATTCCAGCCAATCTTCGAAACGAAGTGTTTATATACTTGGATGACCTGCTTATAGTGTCAGACACCTTTGAAAGGCATCTGAGTGTGTTAAAAGTAGTAGCAGAGAAGCTGTCTGCAGCGGGGCTTACAATTAATATACAGAAGAGCAAGTTCTGTGTGCCTGAGGTCCGCTATCTGGGGCATGTAGTGGGTAACGGTATTATAGGCATGGACTTGGACAAAATAGAGGCCATTAAGGAATATCCTGCTCCGAAGTCGGTGAAACAGTTGCGTCGATTCTTGGGTATGACGGGATGGTACCACAAATTTATAAAGAATTTTGCGGCTATTGCGGCGCCTCTGACGGACGCCCTGAAGCAGAAACGCCAGTTCATTTGGTCCGAAGAAGCAGAAGCTGCATTCACAGCTCTGAAGAACTCAATGTGTGAAGATCCCGTCTTACACACACCGAATTTTGAAAAGCCTTTCTTTATCCACTGCGACGCTAGTCACTCAGGAGTAGGAGGGGTACTGATGCAGATAAACGAAGAGGGCGATGAAGTACCAATTGCGTTTATGTCACGAAAATTGAATAAGTGCCAACGTGCTTACTCGGTGACGGAAAAGGAATGCTTAGCTGCCATTCTGAGCATCAAGAAATTTCGCGCTTATGTAGAGGGACATCAATTTACGGTGATAACCGACCATGCCTCCTTGAAGTGGCTGATGTCCCAATCAGATCTGAGGAGCAGACTGGCCAGATGGGCTTTGAAGCTTCAGGGCTATTCCTTTAATATTAGCCACCGAAAAGGGTCTCGAAACATCGTTCCAGACGCCTTGTCTCGGGTCTTTTCCCCAGATTTGTCAGAGATCGAACCAGAAGAAAGGATCGATTTGGAGTCGGAGCACTTTAGTTCGACGGATTACGTTTCCCTTAGGGCTAAAGTAGCGAGTAGTCAGGCTCAGATGCCAGATGTAAAGGTGGTAGGCATGCATATATATCGTCGCATCGAGCACGCAACAGGCGAAAGGGTAGCGGATGAGCTCTGTTGGAAAATTTGGATTCCCAAGGGGCTCATAGATTCGGTCCTAAAAAAGGCCCACGAGCACGCCCTATCTGCACACGGAGGCATAAATAAAACGCTCGAAAAGGTTCGGCGCTACTATTATTGGCCGACGTTGTTAAAAGATGTCAAAGAGTTCATAAACCGGTGTGAAATTTGTAAGTGTACTAAGCATCCAAATAGACCTTTAAGACCGCCACTAGCAAAAACGGGGGAAACAGAACGGTTCTTCCAGAAGCTCTACGTAGATTTTCTGGGACCGTATCCTAGAAGTCGTAGTGGGAATGTCGGGATATTTGTGGTGTTAGATCATTTTTCCCAATTTCCGTTTATTAAACCCGTAAGAAAATTTACCGCCGACGCCATCGGACCATACATTGAGGAACAATTTTTTGCTTGCTGCAGAAGTATGGCATAGAGCACGCTTACACCGCCGTTTACGCTCCGCAGGCTAACGCGTCCGAGCGAATTAACAGATCTATCTTGGCAGCAATCAAAGCCTACATAAATACTGACCAAGGTAACTGGGATGAGCAGCTCAGCAGTGTAGCATGTGCGTTAAGATCGGCTGTGCACAGTGCCGTAAAGGCGAGTCCATACCAGTTGGCGTTTGGGCAACAGATGATCACGAATGGTACCACGTATCAGTTGTTGAGGCAGCTAGAGATGTTAGAAGATCGTTGGGTGCATTTTTCTAGGGACGACTCATTTGACCTGATGCGTGGCACGGCAAAGGAGGCAATGAGGGCTCAGCACGAACGAAATGAAAAGACGTATAACCTTCGAAGTAAGGAGGTATCATTCAGAGTGGGACAGGAGGTTTACCGTCGAAATTTCCAGCAAAGTAATTTCGTGAAAGGATTTAATGCCAAGTTGGCTCCCGTTTTTGTGAAGTCCCGGGTAAGGCGACAGTTGGGTCAAGCCTATTACGAGCTAGAGGATCTGCAAGGACGTCTGATCGGCAAATTCCATGCCAAAGATATCAAACAGTAGCACCATGGTTAAAAATCGCTCTAAGTGGGAATCACCCTTTTGGTCCTTCTTCCCCAAAGTGTGATTTTGGTAGGGGGGATTTGAAGTGGTTTGAAAGAGTAACGTATAAAAAAAAGGTATAAATACTGGGATCCACAAAAGGGAACATTTGGAAAAGTACCAAGAAGGGATATTGGTCTCCCTATGTTACTCAACTTTGCCGCCTCAATTCAAGTTAAAAGGTAAACGAAGGAGAGCGGTTTTTTTTCTGTTTTTTTGAGTTGAAACTTGTAAAATAATTACGGCGTCAATTCGAAAATGGAGGATTCTCAAGTTTAACGCTGTACTGGGGGGTCTCAGACTGTGCAGATCTAGCCTCGGTCTCTTGGAAGAAAAACTGTTGGCGAAGACAGACGTGCTATTTTTGTCCAGTCCAAGTATAAAGAAAAAAAAAGAGGAATAAAAACCGGGAAAAGATCTTAACAGCTGAATACAGCAAAAAGAAAGAAATATTGTGCGTTTATAAAGTAAAAGTGTGTTAAGTGCCAATCTCAATTGGTATGTATTTCAGCGTCGCTAATATACACCACATACACTCGTGGTGTAGGGTAGTGCTTTTTTTTTATTGTAGGAAATTAATTTTTCAGATTGGCGGTTAGTACCGGCTTAAACTTCGGGCAATCGTTTGGGTACCTGTCTGAACCCCAATACGAAAGCTCGCAACAACAATTTCCCCGATATTAGGGCCTCCGCCCGCGGCAAGGGACTTATGCCCTCGCCCAACTACAGCTCCGTACCAAAAATTCCCAGCGCTAGGCCGAGCAGCACAAAGCGGGAGGCGTAAAAGATCGGCTCATCAGTCGCTTTGCGGGCGCGAGCCACTTATGTGTCACGGACCCGCGATATATTGGAGGCCGTCCAATTCTGCGGAAATTATTAAAGCTATGTAAACGGTCAGCCAATTTCTACCCGAAATATAGATCTGGGTCTCGACCTATTTTCGTTTCCCCATACGAAGTGCCGAGGAGTGCCCAGATGTGAAGCCGGCGGCAACGACTGTCGTTTTTTTTATATCCATCAGTGTAACCGCTGATTCCTATTTTTATGCTATAGTGTCATTATTGTAATTAGCTTAGTAAATTTCTTTTGGTTGTGTTTTTAAATTCTGTTCGGAAGAAATAGCAAGTGGAATGTGTGACAGGGCGAAAGTGAACAACGGTTAAACGGCAGAGGAGAGCGTGAGTTTTTTTTTTGTAAAAGTATTTCTCCAGCTTTCGTTTTAGGAACGTTGCCGCAGTCCATGGAAGCGCTTTCATCGCTGTTTCAACGCATTTATTAAAACAAATCAAAGGAAGGCCGTAAGTGATCCCAAAACATAAAGATAAAATATTGGAGTTTGTTTGTTATGAGCAACTATTTATTGCATGACCGAAAAAAAAAACCTCACGTAGTCAGGGGCTTCGTCGCTTAAGAGAGGCTGTGCGCTCTCCCTTATGCCCTACTGGCAACCATAAGCGCTTACGCCGCGCATAAGAACCAGCCCTCTTAAGAACAAGGCACAAAAGGGAAGATGCGAGGCTGGTCGCTCTGACGTTCTTTTATGCTTTCTACTTGCGGTTGCTTTCGCTAATGCACTCGAATAACTGACCTGCCATAACGATCGCGGCGCACAGTTTTTACATTCCCTTTTGCATATTTATTTATTATTATTATCTATTTGCCTAACATAAAAGCTAGAGATATGTACCCTTCCCTTCTTTCAATTTGTAAGTTAAATTTCAATCTAAAGTGTATTATTAAGAGTTAATCATTTATTAGTTTACTAGTGCGATGCATGTGCTATTGCTCAATATGAAATATAGGATTTAACATGAATCGGGGCTAGAGTTCTATATGCGGGGACCATGCTGGGCAAAGGAGGGTAATGGGGTTGGATAGGAGGCTGTAAGAGCCTTCTTTATGGGATCACCGGATGAACCGGGAGCGGTGATCATGGTAGGGTGGGCATGAGTGGTCACAACAACACCGTGGCACGACTTGTATGTGTGTATGTGTCCGTGTGTGTGTAGTTAGGTGTATTTGCTCTTGTACATATTTGTGTCGATACTTCGCTTGCACGTGAAATTTTAATGAACGCTACTGTGTCAGTATTATGATTGTTGGAGTAGAGCTGTGTCCCGTCCGTTCTGGGAAATAAAAAAACCCCCCCATTTCTTGCCGATGAGACGGAAGCCGGAACAAGCACGTGCCCGGACGGGAGACGAACCATCACCTGCTCAGCCTTCCGTGAAGGTTTGGTAATATCCAATATGCTACAAGCTCGGAAAAGTTCGAATCGGCTGGGTTGTCTGCCGCGTGCGGCAACGGATTGCGCCAACCCGCTGCTTCAAGTGCATGGCCGATGGACACACTGCAGCCAGGTGCAGATCCAAGCGGCCTGTGTCAAGCAATGCATGCTACTAATGTGGTGGGGAGGGGCACAAGCACAACCAGTGCAACAACCCGCCAATGTGCATACTATGCGCTGGCAAGCCAGGAGACGTCCGCTCAGCAGCCCACTCGGCCCTCAGCCGCAGCTGCCCTGAGTATAAGAAGGCACTAGCAAAACTGGTTGATGGTTAAGCTCCTGCAGCTCAACCTAAACCAGTGCCGAGCTGCTCAGGATCTGTTGGCGCAAACAGTCCTGAAGCAGAAGATCGACCTAGCGCTACTCAGCGAGCCGTACGGCAAAAAACACGAAGGAGTCTGGCAGCAAAGCTCAGACGGAGGAGCAGCAATCTGGAGCTGTGGCCCACAACCAGGCCAGCTTACCCACAGAGCATCCAGAGTGGGATATGTGAGAGCTAAGCACAGCGGGACTTTTGTCTACAGCTGCTACATAGCACCAAGGTTCACGCAGCAGGAGTATGAGGCGATCATCAGCAACATCGCTAACGACGCACGAGGCAAATCGCCGGTCCTGATAGCGGGCGACTTTAACGCCTGGGCCACGACTTGGGGCAGCGCCAAGAACACACCCCGTGGGACATCGCTCCTGGACGAGCTTGCAAGCCTGAACGTCTGTTTCCTCAACACAGGAACCACACCAACGTTCAGCAAAGCAGGGCGGGAGTCTATTATAGACCTCCCCTTTGCAAGCCCAGAGCTCGCACGCCACGCGAAGTGGCAAGTGCTGAGTGCTTACACCCATAGCGACCACTTAGCCGTAATGACGGAAACCTTTGCACCCAGGAACACAACAAGGATACAGCGGGCGCTCCAGGCCGGGTACAAGGAGGAAAGCCTGAGCAGAGCCGCGCTCCTCTCGGCAGCAGAAAACCTAAGCGCCGCCGGGGATGCTGAATCATCCGCGCTTGCCGTTTACAGGACCGTCAAAGCGGCCTGTGATGCAGCCATGAAAAAAAGAAAGATCGGAGGAAGCAGGCACCGGCCAGTACCGTGGTGGAATGAGCACATTGCCAAGGCCAGGAGGGAGTGCTGCGCAGCTCGGCGTGCCTACCAGCGAGCAAGAGGCTCCGCCCAATTTGGCAGAAATGGCGCGGCATTCAAGGCCAAAAGAAAAGTGCTGAAGGAGGCCATCAGAAGCAGCAAACTCAAATGCTTCAAGGAGCTCTGCGATGCGGCCGATGCGGAACCTTTTGGTGGAGCATACAAACTAGTCATGGGGAGATTAAACAGACAGCCTATGCCCAAGGATCCGGTGCATATGAGAGAGATAGTCGGCACCCTATTCCCTAGACAACCACCCTTACAAGAGGAAGCTAGGGTAGAAGGAGCTAGCCTGAGGGACACCACCACCATCATCACTGCCAGAGAAGTACTGGAGGCCACGGGTAAGCTGAAGATCGGGAAAGCGGCAGGTCCAGATGGAGTCCCTAATGCAGCACTAAAATGCATAATTAGAGCCCATCCGGAAGCATTCGCCACAATGTACACCCAGTGCCTAGCGGAGCGGACAGTCCCACGAGCATGGAAACGGCAAAGGCTGGTTCTGATACCCAAGCCAGGCAAAGAGCTCAACGACCCATCGTCATACCGGCCGCTGTGCATGCTGGATACCATGGGCAAGATTTTCGAGAGGATGGTATGCAACCGACTGGAGGCGGAACTGGCTGAGCGTCGCGGACTTTCCGACCTCCAATTCGGGTTCCGCAATCAGAGGAGCACCACTGACGCCATCGAGATGGTGACAAACCTTGCCAGGGAAGCCATGGCAGGAACGCGATGGGCTGGAGGCGACAAAAAGTACTGCCTAGTATGTACACTAGACGTACGAAACGCCTTCAACTCTGCCAGCTGGAAGAGCATCCTAGAGGCCCTGACCAGGAGGGGTATATCTGAGCAAATCACACGGACTCTGCGAAGCTATTTCACGGACCGCGTCCTGATCTACGACACGGAAGAAGGAGCAGAACATCACCAAATCACCGGAGGCGTCCCACAGGGCTCGGTCCTAGGGCCGATACTGTGGAACGTGATGTATGACGATATCCTGCGGCTTACATTACCGGAAGGGTGCACCCTGGTGGGCTTCGTCGACGACATAGCACTGGTGACAGTGTCGAAACACGTAAGAGACGTAGAGGAGAAAACCAACGTAGCAGTCGGGATGATAGTGGCCTGGCTCGCAGCCAACGGGCTAGCATTGGCGGAGAAGAAGACGGAGGCTGTGCTAATGAGCAGCAGAAAAAAGGTCGAGCAGGCATGCGTGAGAGTCGGTAGCACGATCATCAGGACCAAGCCTGCGCTAAAGTACCTAGGGGTAATGATGGACCAGAGGCTGAACTTCAAGGCCCACCTGGAATACGCCAGCGCAAAAGCCACTGCAGCAACGGCGGCCATAAGCAGGATGATGGCCAATACAGGGGGACCACGGCAGCGTAGCAGGCAGCTCATCGCTGGGGTGGTCACCTCCATAATCTTATATGGATCAGCAGTGTGGGCACCATCAATGATGGTTTCCACATACAGCAGAGACTGCAGAAGCGCATACCGACGCTGTGCCCTGAGGGTTACATGCTGCTTCCGGACGGTGTCTGAAGACGCCGCACTTATTGTGGCAGGCATGGTCCCACTGGATCTCCTGGCAGCTGAGCGGCAGGGCGGAGTGGAGGTAGCCAGCGAGCGGCGAGAGCGCACTATAGCCCAGTGGCAACGGCGCTGGGACGAAGCGGCAAAAGGGAGGTGGACCAGACGTCTCCTTCCCCAGCTTAGCCCATGGCTGCGAAGAAGGCACGGCCAAATGGACCATTATTTGGGCCAACTGCTGACGGGGCATGGCTGCTTCAAGCAGTACCTGCATCGCTTTAGGCATGCTGACGACCCGTATTGCAGCTGCTGCGGGCCTGGAGTCGACGAGGATGCAGAGCACGTCTTCTTTGTATGCCCCCGCTTCTCGCAAGAACGAACGAGGCTAGGGGAGACGCTTGCAGAAGTGAGTGTGGACACCCTCACCGACCAGATGCTAGCCGATGAGCAATCTTGGAACGCGGTCGCCTACATGGCAGCAAGCGTGATCAAGGAGCTGCGCAGGCTGGAGCGAAGCCGGACAAACTAAGCCAGAAGGATGACCCCACAGCCCGCACCGCAAAGTTATGCCTAGCGGCAGTCCCGCGGGAACGGACCCCCCCCTACCCAGCCATAATTGTTATTTTATAAATATAAATTGTTTTCCCAATAAAAAAAAAGAAAAAAAAAAAAAAACACACACACATCCATTTCACTTTGGCGGCCGGACCCGTGTCGCCACAGTAATATGTGTGCCGTCTACTCCTGGATCCCAGCTGGTGGCCGGACCAGTGCCACTGGTTCTCCAAGAGGGCAGCCACAGCCACAACGACGACGAGGTGCTAATTGCACCTACTTCTGACGACTTCGGATGACCAGGGGGACGACGGGGTCGGCCGGTATGCAACGCAATGTCTTTACAAGCATTGTGTTTTGCTATGCCGGCCGATGCTCCGCTGTTTCTTGTCTTCCCTGTAATTATAGAAAAAGATATAGACATTATTTTAAATTGTTATGTTTATTGAAATATTGTAAACGTAAATCAATTGTACCTGTTTTGTCTCGTCTTTGTTCCAGTGTAGTATCTCTTTTATTACCTGTTTTTCCGTCGTCTTCACTCCAGTCTACTACTTATCTGTATTGTTATTTCTGCAAGTGCTTGTCTCTTTTTTAATTTAGTGTATTTCCTCTTATTTTCCACGCAAAGCACCTGCATTGTTTACCTTTTCTCTTTATCTATTCCTCAATTGACTACGTGTTGCAACACTGCACTTTCTGAATTTTCGATCTCATTTCTTTAACCCCTTCTTCCCCCACCCCCCACCCCCCACCCCACCACATTGTTATTTTCGTAATTAGTGCGGTTCTCCGACACCCCACTACAAAATTATTACAATCTGTGATAAAAATCTTCGGCAGCAACGGTGCTGACAATTGATTATCGGTTTCAAATCGACTTTCAAATCAGCATCAGTTGCCGCCACACCACCACTATGGCCTAAATTGAGCCAAAAATGCTAGTCTTCGCATAAAACAACTACGCCCCCTATAAACTGCCCGCCCACATGTACATGCTAGATTCCTAGTCGTCTGCCCTCAGCAGGCGGCAAGGGTAGTAGAGGGGACTGAAGACCACATACCGCATTACAGCCAACAAAACATCAAGTTGACGATCTCACAGGGGATTGCAAATCAAATTTTAAGTTAGGGTGAATTACAAAGAAGAGACAGCATACTTTTGAGCGTGGCCCCACTTCACTTTCTTGACTCACACCACACCACACACACACACACACTTGACACACTATTATTCATTTCGCGCCGCTCCGGCGCGAAATGCTTTGACGAGTCCCCCCTCCCCCCTCTTGACAATTCGTACTTTTGGAGCCTTTTGCCCCGATCGTGGAGTGGTCTCGAGTCTGGGTCTCTGTCCAAATGAAAAGTCGTGTCGTGAACGTTGTGGAGTCGAGACGTGTCTGAGGTTTAGTCCCTCCGTCAAAGTGCCGCATATTTTGTCTTTCTCTTTTCCCCTTCGTCTGTATGAAGTGTGCGGGTGCCCACGCGTCCACGGCATGTGTCAAGCCAAGGACAGACGCCCCTAAATGCGCCAATTGCCAGGGCGCCCACATCAGCGCCTACAAGGGATGTCCGACATTCAAGGCAGCAAGGGGCCGCCTTCTGTCGCACCGAGTGGCCATGCAGGAGTTGCGTCGCAAGCGCAGCTCGCTTCTGCAGCCATTGCCAGAGCAGCAGCCACCAGCAAAAACAACACCAGCACATCCAGGGCGCCGACAGCAGCAGCAACAGCCAGCTCAAACGCCAGCCAATCCCTGGCGCGGACAGCAGCAGCAGGCAGCATGGACGCCACTCAATGTCTCCTCTCCTGGGCGACGAAGAGGACAACAACATCAGCAGAAGCAGAAGCAGAAGCAGCAGCAGCCAATACAGACAAAAAAACAGACGCCTGCTGCCTCTGGCCCACGCACTGGGCGACGACGTCCAGAGCAGCCATTGGCCGTTCCCAGGCACAACAGCAGCAGCTACAGCAGCTGCAACAGCAGCCGCAGCGCGAACAACAACAGCGACAGCAGCAGCAGCAGCTTGCCAACAACCGCTCCCGGCAGAAGATGCAGCCGAAACGCCAATCTTTCGAGGGATCCTGCAGCCAGGCACTGTTGGAGAATACGCAGAGGATGACGCGATTGGAAAAGAGGCTGGAAGTGATGATGTCACTACTCACCTCGCTCATCCAATCCCAGGCAGTGACGGCAACTCCAGCAGTTCCAGAAACATCGGAAAATCCACCAACAATGGCAGCAGCAACAGTGGTTGCCCCAGCTCCAGCAGCTAGGCGGTCAAAGAAACCACCACGATCACAGCCACCACAAAAAACGTTAGGGCCAACGCCAGCCGCCATTCCAGAGACGGATCCTGAAATGGATGAAGAAAATGATGACGATGAGATGTGGACAGATGACGACTCCATGGATGACATTAAGGCCTACTCCCGCAACATGAGGTACCAGCTTGACAACCAGATATCCTGGAACGCTGTGTACTAATTGGACACATCTCTGCCACTGCATTGGATTAAATGACAAATGCATATCACTCGCATGCCACAACAAAAATGAACAACGGACGCTGCCGCCATCAAAGCCATTAAATAAAACATAAACGAATAAAAATGCTGCCATACACACTTGCAAAATCATACGGCCGGACAAATTCAAATCGAATGCAGTGCGTTGGTGATTGCTAGAATAGCCAAAAACAGACACACACACACACAAACACCCATTACACTTGGGCGGCCGGACCTGTGCCGTTCGAGTTATGTGTGTCGTGTCCGCCATCGTCCTTAGTTTGTGGCCGGATCCAGTGCCATTGCATTCAGAGTGCCCTATGGTCCTGGAAAAGGAAAAATCCATCAGCCACACATACGATTAAAAAGGGCTCTCAAAATACTTACCGCCAGCCATTCAGACACACACACACAAACATCCATTACACTTGGGCGGCCGGACCTGTGCCGTTCGAGTTATGTGTGTCGTGTCCGCCATCGTCCTTAGTTGGTGGCCGGATCCAGTGCCATGGCATTCAGAGTGCCCTATGGTCCTGGAAAAGGAAAAATCCATCAGCCACACATACGATTAAAAAGGGCTCTCAAAATACTTACCGCCAGCCATTCAGACACACACACACAAACATCCATTACACTTGGGCGGCCGGACCTGTGCCGTTCGAGTTATGTGTGTCGTGTCCGCCATCGTCCTTAGTTGGTGGCCGGATCCAGTGCCATGGCATTCAGAGTGCCCTTTGGTCCTGGAAAAGGAAAAATCCATCAGCCACACATACGATTAAAAAGGGCTCTCAAAATACTTACCGCCAGCCATTCAGACACACACACACAAACATCCATTACACTTGGGCTGCCGGACCTGTGCCGTTCGAGTAGGTGTGTCGTTGTCCGCCATTGCCCACAGCTGGTGGCCGGACCAGTGCCACTCGCTCTACATTAGGGCCACAATTGCCGACGCACACACACACTCACACACTCATTCTAAATTCAGTGGAAAACGTCGGAAGTTAGCCTGGAAAGGAGGCAAAGAGTAGTTAGCGCGAGCCATAGTAGTGCCTCGTTACTTACCTGCGCGGAACGCAAGTCCGCAAGCAGAGAAGCGGCCACCTGGCCAATAGTACTGGCCGAAATCCCAGTGGGACGCCGTCGAGCCCTACGCCGAAGGGGGGGGAAGGAACAGCAAGTAAGTGCCTGTTTTCCTATTCTTCTTCGCTGTGATTCTTGGCGCCACTTGTTGGTTGCTGCCTTCTTTTTGTTTTTGGGCAAAATTGGCCAAGCACACCGCAAGTGGTGTTGGATAACGACGGAAGAACAGCTGACTGGAGGCACGGAGCTAAGTGCTGGAAAACGACAGCGTCTGGCCAATAGAGGGCGCGGCCACAGCAACCGGAGTTGCCAGATCAACGGCCAGATCGGAGATGAGCGATCAGCGGGAACAAGCTGCGGCTTGCAGCACTCCGCTGACAAGCTCATTCGCCTGGGATGACGAGAATCCCTTTCGCCGGAAAAATGCTCTGGCGCGATCGCCAAACCAGCCGGCGGAAGCAGTAGAGGAGCGCGCAAGATCCTCTCCTCCAACGCTGCAGCGCCCCCAAGAGGAGCAAGCAGACCCGAAGGAGAGGGCCATGGCGCATTTGGCGAGCTTGGGCCAAAAGGCCAGAGAGTTGAGGAAGCTGATGGTGCTCCCAAAGAGGTCCATCACGAACCCAATGAGGGATCTGGTGGATGAGATCGAATATCTGCAGCGAGAGTTGAAATCGTGCTGGCAGGCGATCTCTGCGGAGCAGGCTGTAGCCAAGGTTACACAGCCGGCAGTGACGGAGAGGGCGGGAAAGAGGGCACGGCCAGAGCCCAGGAACACCACCCACCTGTCCCCGTCCCCAAGGCCGAAGAAGCCAAAACATGGACCCAAAAAGTTAAAAAAAAACGGAGAAGAAGCCGCAGGAAGGCCAAATGAGGGACGCCGTAGCTCGCAAGGGACCGGAGGACGCCCCAAAGGATCGAGAGGTGGGGTGGGTGAAGGTCGTAGCTAGGCAGAGGCCAAAGCCAAAGCAGCAGCAACGACCAAGACCGCCACGCAGCGATGCAATAGTCATCGCCGCCACCAGCACTGTCTCATATGCAGACATTCTAAGGAAGGTCAAGACAGAGCCAAGTCTTAAAAAGCTAAGGCAATCGGTGCAAGGGGTGCGACGCACAGCAAAAGGAGAGCTGTTGCTGATGCTGGAAAAATCGGCGGACCCGAGAACCCACGAGATGCAGGCAGCAGTCAAGGAAGCGCTAGGAAGCACGGTTGAAGTAAGAAGTCTTACCGAAACTGTCATCTTGGAGGTAAGGGACATAGACGAAGTGTCCACCCAAGAGAAAGTCCTAGCGGAACTCAAAGCGCAGGCAGGGGTGGAAATCTGCGAGGCCGCAGCCATCTCCATCAGACCAGCCTATAGGAGCACGCAGACCCTGACTCTGAAAGTTCCACCGGCTATAGCAAAGCCCCTCCTGGAGAAAGGAAGAATTCGCCTGGGGTGGGGGTATTGAAGAATACGACCCAAGTCAACTCCCCGAAGATGCTACAAGTGCATGGAGTTTGGCCACATCGCGCCTAATTGTAAGAGCAGCCAAGACTTCACGAAGTGCTGCTACAATTGCGCAGGAGCCGACCACCAGGCCAAAGATTGCAAAGACGAACCAAGTTGCATTCTTTGCAAGCGCCACCGGGTGAAGGACCCGAAGCACCAAACGACGAGTTCGAGGTGCCCGCAGTACCAAAAGGCGATGCAGCAAATGAAAGATAGATGCAAATCATCCAACTAAACCTCAACCACTGCGAGATGGCACAGCAGCTGCTGGACCAGACCATAAGGGAGCACCGTATTGATGTAGCAGTCATAAGCGAGCAATACCGGAATCGCAAATCGGGAGAGTGGATTGCTGACTCGAGCAAGAAGGCAGTGATATGGAGCTGTCCCACACAGCAACTACTGCAAACATACGTCGGAGACGGATTCGCCAGAGCCCGGATAAATGGAGTGCACATATATAGCTGCTACCTGCCCCCGAGCCTCAGCCTACAGCAGGCGGCGCAGGCACTGGAAAGGATTGCTGAAGATGCGCGGGAGAAACACCCTACGCTCATAGCCGGCGATTTCAACGCTTGGGCGACGGAGTGGGGATGCCCGAGAACGAACCCAAGGGGACAGGCGCTCTTAGAATGCTTTGCGACGTTGGATGCCGTACTGCTGAACACAGGCACACAGCAGACGTTCGGCAGAGCTGGAACGGGGTCTATAATAGACCTTACGTTCGTGAGCAGCAGCCTCAGCCGCAGGACAACGTGGGAAGTTAGTGGCTTATACACCGGGAGTGACCACCAAGCCCTCATATGTGAAATCCAGGAAGCGGGCGCACCTAACCCGTTCATTGGCAAGCAGATCGGTTATAAGACCGAAACGCTAGAGCCGGATATGGTCCGGGCCATGTTTGAGGACTACGAGACCAACGGTACGGCTGAAGAGAGAGCAAGCCAACTGGCTATACATACGCTGGAAGCATGTGATGCCTCCATGCTAAGGAAAAGAAGAAGCCTGAACAACCGCAGCAAAGGGCGATGGACCCATAGGCTAATCCCAGACCTGAAGACTTGGCTGAACCGTAGCCATGGACAAGTGGAGTATCACCTGACACAACTGCTGACAGGACACGGTTGCTTTAAAGCCTACCTGCATAGGTTTAAGCACGAGGACGACCCCTTCTGCGTGGTCTGCGCAGGGGTCATCGAAGACGCAGAGCACTGCTTCTTCGAATGTCCAAGATTTCGGCAAGAACGAGAGGATCTAAGCAACAAGCTTGGAAGAATGCCAGCGGTGACAAACCTGGCAGAATGCCTGCTGGAGTCGGAAGGAAACTGGGCCGCGATTAGATTCATGGCCGTAACTATGGCTACCAAACTGCGTCGCGAAGAAAGAGCACGCAATGCAAGGAGATAAAGGATAAAGGAGATTATTAAGAGAAGAGCCCTACGGGCATCTCCCCCCGGCGAAGTAATATCTCGCGACAGTACCGCCGGGATCCGGGATAGGTGTGGTTGGTTTAAGAGCGGTTAGAGTCCCTCACTTCGGCTTCGGCTGAGTCGGCATGAAGCTTTCCTGTAGTCACACAACAAAAAAAAAAAACGAGGGGAACGTTGTGAGTTGCTGCGAAGACCGCAACTCTACAGTTATACCCGATACTAAGTCAGTATGGCTCTCCTCCGGCAGACGCCGCTAATATTAAACGACACGACAAGGAGTGCGTGCGAGAGAGACACAAAATCAGTCTGAGCGTGACGTCGGGGGCTGCGTAGCCAGTGCAAATTGATTTGTTCCTTTTGGCTATAAAAATGATCTGATCTGATCCAGATTCAGCAATCTGATAGATATGGTCATTATCTATGATTCTGCGTTTTTAGTTTTCTCGAATGTGCAATATTGTGGATGCAACAGATTTTCGTCCTTTGTGGGGGCGGAAAAGGGTAGGGCGAAATTCTGAGATAAACGTTTTATAGTGAGATCTAACAGAAGTGCGGATACTAAATTTGGTTACTCAAGCCTTAATAGTCTCTGAGATTTGTGGATGCCCCAGATTTTCGTCCTTTGCGGGGGCGGAAGGGGGTGTGGCGAAATTTGGACACGAAACGGTCAAGGTCAGATATCACAGGAGTGTGGATACCAAATTTGGTTGCTCTGGCTCTTATAGGTTCTGAGATCCTTGAACTCATATTTTGCAATTGGCAAAGCCGACCATGAAACCTGTGTGTTAGAGAGAGACAGAGCGAGAAAGAATGAAATTGTTTTCTGGATACTGTCTATAATAATTATACGATCTGGTTGATATTTTACACTCTAGAAGATATAGTCATCCTCTACGATTCTGCGTTTTTGGTTTTATCGTATCTTTCAAAATGTGGATGCCACAGATTTTCGTCCTTTGTGGGGGCGGAAGTGGGCGGGGCGAAGTTTTGAAATATTTTTGTAGCAGTGACATATCACAGAAGTCTGGATCCAAAACATCGTTGCTCTAGATCTTATAGTCTTTGAGCACTGGGCGCTGAAGGGGACGGACGGACGGACGGACGGACGGACGGACGGACAGACGGACAGACAGACAGGGCTCAATCGACTCGGCTATTGATGCTGATCAAGAATATATATACTTTATGGGGTCGGAACTGATTCCTTCTGGACGTTACACACATCCACTTTTACCACAAATCTAATATACCCCAATACTCATTTTGAGTATCGGGTATAAAAAAAACGAGGGGGAACGTTGTGAGTTGCTGCGTACACCGCAACTCTACAGTTATACCCGATACTAAGTCAGTATGGCTCTCCTGCGGCAGACGCCGCTAATATTGAACCACACGACAAAGAGTGCGTGCGAGAGAGACAGAAAATCAGTCTGAGCGTGACGTCGGGCGCTGCGTGGCCACTGCAAATTGATTTCTTGCTTTTGGCTACAAAAATTATCCGATCTGATCCAGATTCAGCAATCTGATAGATATGGTCATTATCTATGATTCTGCGTTTTTAGTTTTCTCGAATGTGCAATATTGTGGATGCAACAGCTTTCGTCCTTTGTGGGGGCGGAAGGGGTGAGGCGAAATTCTGAGATATACGTTTTATAGTGAGATCTAACAGGAGTGCGGATACTAAATTTGGTTACTCTAGCGTTAATATTCGCTGAGATTTTTGAACATCCCCAGATTTTCGTCCTTTGCGGGGGCGGAAGGGGGTGTGGCGAAATTTGGACACAAAACGGTCAAGGTCAGATATCACAGGAGTGTGGATACCAAATTTGGTTGCTCTGGCTCTTATAGGTTCTGAGATCCTTGAACTCATATTTTGCAATTGGCAAAGCCGACCATGAAACCTGTGTGTTAGAGAGAGACAGAGCGAGAAAGAATGAAATTGTTTTCTGGATTCTGGCTATAATAATTATACGATCTGGTTGATATTTTACACTCTAGAAGATATAGTCATCCTCTACGATTCTGCGTTTTTGGTTTTATCGTATCTTTCAAAATGTGGAAGCCACAGATTTTCGTCCTTTGTGGGGGCGGAAGTGGGCGGGGCGAAGTTTTGAAATATTTTTGTAGCAGTGACATTTCACAGAAGTCTGGATCCAAAACATCGTTGCTCTAGATCTTATAGTCTTTGAGCACTGGGCGCTGAAGGGGACGGACGGACGGACGGACGGACGGACGGACGGACGGACGGACAGACGGACAGACAGACAGGGCTCAATCGACTCGGCTATTGATGCTGATCAAGAATATATATACTTTATGGGGTCGGAACTGATTCCTTCTGGACGTTACACACATCCACTTTTACCACAAATCTAATATACCCCAATACTCATTTTGAGTATCGGGTATAAAAAAAACGAGGGGGAACGTTGTGAGTTGCTGCGTACACCGCAACTCTACAGTTATACCCGATACTAAGTCAGTATGGCTCTCCTGCGGCAGACGCCGCTAATATTGAACCACACGACAAAGAGTGCGTGCGAGAGAGACAGAAAATCAGTCTGAGCGTGACGTCGGGCGCTGCGTGGCCACTGCAAATTGATTTCTTGCTTTTGGCTACAAAAATTATCCGATCTGATCCAGATTCAGCAATCTGATAGATATGTACATTATCTATGATTCTGCGTTTTTAGTTTTCTCGAATGTGCAATATTGTGGATGCAACAGATTTTCGTTCTTTGTGGGGGCGGAAGGGGGTGGGGCGAAATTCTGAGATATACGTTTTATAGTGAGATCTAACAGAAGTGCGGATACCAAATTTGGTTACTCTAGCCTTAATAGTCTCTGAGATTTGTGGATGCCCCAGATTTTCGTCATTTGCGGGGGCGGAAGGGGGTGTGGCGAAATTTGGACACGAAACGGTCAAGGTCCGATATCACAGGAGTGTGGATACCAAATTTGGTTGTTCTGGCTCTTATAGGTTCTGAGATCCTTGAACTCATATTTTGCAATTGGCAAAGCCGACCATGAAATCTGTGTGTTAGAGAGAGACAGAGCGAGAAAGAATGAAATTGTTTTCTTGATTCTGGCTATAATAATTATACGATCTGATTGAGATTTTACACTCTAGAACATATAGTCATCTTCTACGATTCTGCATTTTTGGTTTTATCGTATCTTTAAAAATGTGGATGCCTCAGATTTTCGTCCCTTGTGGGGGCGGAAAGGGGCGGGGCAAAGTTTTGAAATATTTTTGTAGCAGTGACATATCACAGATGTCTGGATCCAAAACATCGTTGCTCTAGCTCTTATAGTCTTTGAGCACTAGGCGCTGAAGGGGACGGACGGACGGACGGACGGACGGACAGACATACAGACAGACAGGGCTCAATCGACTCGGCTATTGATGCTGATCAAGAATATATATACTTTATGGGGTCGGAAACGATTCCTTCTGTACGTTACACACATCCACTTTTACCACAAATCTAATATACCCCAATACTCATTTTGAGTATCGGGTATAAAAACGACAACTGCGATTACGTCGGCAGCCAGACGATGCCTGTTAACAGCAATGTTAACAGGCGGACCCCCCCCACCACCGCCGCCAGAGGAACATCAGCAGCAGCAAACACAGCCAATACCGATGATATCCCATCCACCTCTGCTGCAGCGGCCCGTTCGCCACTGAAGAGCGTCCGCGCCAAGGTGGATGATGATGACAGTGATGTTATGGTTGTTGAGTTTGATGACGATGACGACGACAATTTGGATGCCAATCATGCATCGGCCAAACGACGACTCCGGGAAAGTAACCAACAGGCAAGCAAATCCCATATCCCCCAAATTCAAAACCATCCCCATCACCAACAATCAAACCAGCAACAACATCAGCGGACAATTACACAAAATACCCCTGCCCCCGCCCCTGCCACTGCCCCTGCCACTGCCAATGCTCCACTAGCTCTACCTCACTCACCTGCAAATGCAACTAGTAGTTGCGGCACAGGAACCCACAGCAGCAGCGGCGGCGGCGGCGTTGGGCTGCTCCAGCTGCCCTTCCTGAGTATGCCCAATGCCAGACAAATTCGGATGCTGCAGCGACAGCACCAACCAACGACAATTATTCCATTCAATTATTCATTATTATTATTCATTCTGCCAGCTGTCCCCGACTTTATGCCCATTCCGGACAAGCTGCAGAATGACCCGAGGGTGGGCAACAGTAGCTATCACACCAAGCTCATCAGCCGCAATGGTGTCCGTATCCAGGCCCGCGACATGGCTACCAGGGATGCCATCATGGCAATCCTGGGCGATGGCGGCGGCAACGAGGCGATGACTGGCCACTACACACACCAGCACAAGAGTGACCGTGGGCTACGGATCGTCGTGCGAGATCTCCACCACTCCACAAGCACCCAACTAATAACAAATCAGATGGCCGAACTGGGCTATTCAGTTAAATTTATTAGAGCCATTAAAGTGAGATCCGATGGACAGCCACTTGACCAGTTCGAGTTGGAGATAGCCCCCAAGCCGGATGAAAGCCACCACGATGTCCTCCAATTAACCCAGCTGGGCAACCAGTTGGTGATCGTTGAGAGGCAGGCCAAGCCGGTGGACCCAGCCCAGTGCCACAGATGTCAGGCTTTTGGGCACACCCGCACCTACTGCAGGCGTTCATTCGTCTGTATGAAGTGTGCGGGTGCCCACGCGTCCACGGCATGTGCCAAGCCAAGGGCAGACGCTTCTAAAAACGCCAATTGCCAGGGCGCCCACATCAGCGCCTACAAGGGATGTCCGGCATTCAAGGCAGCAAGGGGCCGCCTTCTGTCGCACCGAGTGGCCATGCAGGAGTTGCGTCGCAAGCGCAGCTCGCTTCTGCAGCCATTGCCAGAGCAGCAGCCACCAGCAAAAACAACACCAGCACATCCAGGGCGCCGACAGCAGCAGCAACAGCCAGCTCAAACGCCAGCCAATCCCTGGCGCGGACAGCAGCAGCAGGCAGCATGGACGCCACTCAATGTCTCCTCTCCTGGGCGACGAAGAGGACAACAACAACATCAGCAGAAGCAGAAGCAGCAGCAGCCAATACAGACAAAAAAACAGACGCCTGCTGCCTCTGGCCCACGCACTGGGCGACGACGTCCAGAGCAGCCATTGAGCCGTTCCCAGGCACCACAACAGCAGCAGCTACAGCCGCAGCGCGAACAACAACAACAGCGACAGCAGCAGCAGCAGCTTGCCAATGCACGCTCCCGGCAGAAGATGCAGCCGAAACGCCAATCTTTCGAGGGATCCTGCAGCCAGGCACTGTTGGAGAATACGCAGAGGATGACGCGATTGGAAAAGAGGCTGGAAGTGATGATGTCACTACTCACCTCGCTCATCCAATCCCAGGCAGTGACGGCAACTCCAGCAGTTCCAGAAACATCGGAAAATCCACCAACAATGGCAGCAGCAACAGTGGTTGCCCCAGCAGCCAGGCGGTCAAAGAAACCACCACGATCACAGCCACCTCAAAAAACGTTAGGGCCAACCACAAAAAACCTTAGGGCCAACGCCAGCCGGCATTCCAGAGACGGATCCTGAAATGGATGAAGAAAATGATGACGATGAGATGTGGACAGATGACGACTCCATGGATGACAGTAAGGCCTACGCCCGCAACATGAGGTACCAGCTTGACAACCAGATATCCTGGAACGCTGTGTACTAATTGGACACATCTCTGCCACTGCATTGGATTAAATGACAAATGCATATCACTCGCATGCCACAACAAAAATGAACAACGCACGCTGCCGCCATCAAAGCCATTAAATAAAACATAAACGAATAAAAATGCTGCCATACACACTTGCAAAATCATACGGCCGGACAAATTCAAATCGAATGCAGTGCGTTGGTGATTGCTAGAATAGCCAAAAACAGACACACACACACAAACACCCATTACACTTGGGCGGCCGGACCTGTGCCGTTCGAGTTATGTGTGTCGTGTCCGCCATCGTCCTTAGTTGGTGCCCGGATCCAGTGCCATGGCATTCAGAGTGCCTAATGGTCCTGGAAAAGGAAAAAATCCATCAGCCACACATACGATTAAAAAGGGCTCTCAAAATACTTACCGCCAGCCATTCAGACACACACACACAAACATCCATTATACTTGGGCGGCCGGACCTGTGCCGTTCGAGTAGGTGTGTCGTTGACCGCCATTGCCCACAGCTGGTGGCCGGACCAGTGCCACTCGCTCTACATTAGGGCCACAATTGCCGACGCACACACACACTCACATCCATTTCACTGTGGCGGCCGGACCCGTGTCGCCACAGTAATATGTGTGCCGTCTACTCCTGGATCCCAGCTGGTGGCCGGACCAGTGCCACTGGTTCTCCAAGAGGGCAGCCACAGCCACAACGTCGACGAGGTGCTAATTGCACCTACTTCTGACGACTTCGGATGACGCCAATTTCGACGACCAGGGGGGACGACGGGGTCGGCCGGTATGCAACGCAATGTCTTTACAAGCATTGTGTTTTGCTATGCCGGCCGATGCTCCGCTGTTTCTTGTCTTCCCTGTAATTATAGAAAAAGATATAGACATTATTTTAAATTGTTATGTTTATTGTAATATTGTAAACGTAAATCAATTGTACCTGTTTTGTCTCGTCTTTGTTCCAGTGTAGTATCTCTTTTATTACCTGTTTTTCCGTCGTCTTCACTCCAGTCTACTACTTATCTGTATTGTTATTTCTGCAAGTGCTTGTCTCTTTTTATTTAGTGTATTTCCTCTTATTTTCCACGCAAAGCACCTGCATTGTTTACCTTTTCTCTTTATCTATTCCTCAATTGACTACGTGTTGCAACACTGCACTTTCTGAATTTTCGATCTCATTTCTTTAACCCCTTCTTCACACCCCATTGTTATTTTCGTAATTAGTGCGGTTCTCCGACACCCCACTACAAAATTATTACAATCTGTGATAAATCTTCGGCGGCAACGGTGCTGACAATTGATTATCGGTTTCAAATCGACTTTCAAATCAGCACCAGTTGCCGCCACACCACCACTACGGCCTAAATTGAGCCAAAAATGCTAGTCTTCGCATTACACAACTACGCCCCCTATAAACTGCCCGCCCACATGTACATGCTACATTCCTAGTCGTCTGCCCTCAGCAGGCGGCAAGGGTAGTAGAGGGGATTGAAGACCCTATACCGCATTACAGCCAACAAAACATCAAGTTGACGAACTCACAGGGGATTGCAAATCAAATTTTAAGTTAGGGAGAATTACAAGGAAGAGACAGCATACTTTTGAGCGGGGCCCCACTTCACTTTCTTGACTCACACCACACACACACACACACACTTGACACCAAATGGAAAGTCGTGTCGTGAACGTTGTGGAGTCGAGACGTGTCTGAGGTTTAGTCCCTCCGTCAAAGTGCCGAATATTTTGTCTCTCTCTTTTTCCCTTTGGAAAATTTGGAAATTTGGAAGCCTCATCAGCAGCACTACCGTCAATTCCAACAGAAGTCCAGAGGCCAGCCACTGCAACAAAGGAAAAAGACGTCAATACGACCATCACAATGACGTCACGCCACTTCAAACCAGCAGCTGCCATTTACAACGACGACGAAGATGCTGGCGCCTGTTGCCGCTCCACTGGGTCGTGCCCGTCTCTCATGCCAATTATGTGAGGGCGGGATGGCCTGGTGTTGAGCCGCCGGACGCCAGCAAATCCTGCAAAAGAAGGAGAATCAGGAGAGAGGCTGCCAATAAACACAAATACTCACCCGCAAACGTCTCTTACGCCAACACAAATCAGACAAGGGTCGCCAGCAACAACATCTAAACGCCGACAAGTACCTGCAAATAAACAAATTAAAATCACACGCCAAAGCAAACACCTCCTCAACTGGGTGGCCGGACCAGCAGCCACTCAAATCGCCATTACAAACCGACGATGAACGTGGCCGAGGAGGCCAGGCCAATCCAACTGAGAGCGCATCCTGGGTGGCCGGACCAGCAGCCACTCGGATGCGGCCAACAGCAACAAAATCGACAACGCATCCTGGTGGCCGGACCAGTTCGCCACTTGGATGCGGCCAATATCATGATTCGTTGGCATCACACACCGATGTCAATGCCACTCCATTCCACGATCGCATCTCGGGTGGCCGGACCAGTGCCACTCGATTGGAGGCGCCATCTCCACCTGACAGATGCAACGTGGGCGGCCGGACCAGAGCCGCTCGTCAATGAACACCTTTGCCCACGATGCACGCCAATACACACATCCAGCCAGCCAATAAACAGCACACAGGGGGACAACAGAGCCGGCCGGTATACAGCGTAATGTTCGCATTGCGTTTGTTATGCCCGCCGGTGCTCCGTTGTTGTTTGTCCTCCTGTTAGAAATAAAATAAATATAATTAATATGTTTATATGTTGTAAATGTATGTCAATTATCGTTTATTTTACCTTGTCTGCATCAATGTATTTGTTGTAGATGTCAATCCTGTTGTTTCTGTAGTTTTTGCATGTCCGTAGATAGTTTGTCCATAGTTTTAGTTGCTAGCCTGTGATATTAGGAATAAGTTTTTGTAAATAAATGTAGTTTTTTCTGTAGTTAATTGTATATTTTTCGTAGTTTCTAATTAGTTTTATTACCTACTTACTCTTCTTCCCAACCTATCTGCCATTCCCATAATTCCCCTTGACACGTGGTATTACCAAAAATACCACGCAAATACCAGACTCTGACCGATAGCACACCAAAAAGCCAATTCAAATTTAAAATGCATTTCTCAATGCCAGTGTGTTATCGGTCGCAAATTCGGCAATTACGCCCAGCCATTTCCTCCCCACCCCCTACCCACTTCAAAGCAACTAAAGACCAAATGCGGTTAAGCAGGAACAAAATGAACACTGCCAATCTACGCCACTCTGCCAAATGCCCCAACAAAGCCATTTCAACCGCCCACATGATGCTATGCGGTCGACTCTTCGGAGCGTCACGCGCCCGGATCGTAACATCCGGAAGTTGAAAGTATCCGGGTGGTTATACGGGAGCAGGCAAATTTCCCCCATCCCTTTCCATCCCATCCCCCAACAACAGAGCAGCCAATACACAGAGCCAAAGAACATAAGACACTAGCCATTAACCAACGACAACACAGACAGCCACTATAACAAACGGCCATTCCAATTCTCCATTGCCTACTTATCGGTGCTGCTGCCCTCGGACTACTTTCATCTCACTCAGTATTGGGGTGAGTGAAAGTGGAACCGGGGGTGAGAGCACCGGTAAATGACGATCGGCGACCGGGTCTCCCGAGTGGGGGGGAGAGTGTGAGAGTTGGTGGACATGTGAGAGTTCCACCATGAACCTCGTCCGCCACTCTCATCTCGTCCACCCGCTCGAGTGGTCGCGATCGTCGGACGTGCTATATCCGTTTCGTGCCGTTTCGTGTCGCATTTTCGTTGTTCTTTGCCGTGTCGCCATTGACGTTTTTCTGTGTTGCCCTGTTCTTTTGTGGTGTCTGTCGTGTGCCGTGCCGTGCCGTGCCGCCCTTCCTCCACCACACCCATTACTATCCTTGACAAACTTTTGTTCCCGTGCACATCACAAACCAAAAAAGAGAAGACTAGTGAGGAGGGCAGTTAGGGCCACAAGATACACAAGAAACGACAGGAGGTTTACGAGAAAGCTAGCGGCTAACTCACTCGTGGATCACTCAAACTCCGAAGTGGCCAGACTGCTGACCAACCCCCATGTCCCTAATAGATTGAAATCTAGCCGCCACAGATATGACAATCAACTCCGGAAGTTTATCCTCCCGCGTAGTAATGGACAACGTCAGGAACAACCAAATCCAGATCTGGATCCGACTCGATACTATTCCGAAGCTGAGCGCAAAGTTATAGTAGAGAAGTATGTACCCATCCTGAGGAAAGGACTTCCTACTCTGCTGAGGTTAGAAAATGAAGAACAGGAAAGACTGGAAAAGGCTAAAACCCGTACATATTCTGCGAACTACAAATAGACGTGTACAGAAAAATGTATGCTAAGGGGAAATACACTAGGGAAACAATACTTGAAAGAATCAGGGGCCAACCATTGGGTATACAAAGAATTATAGTGCCAGACCACAGAGGGGATGAAGAGGAAGGCGTCTTCCAGCCGAATGGTTAAGACTTGGTCCAATGGCACAGCAAAAATGGACACATTATCACCAAATCCAGAAAATATAAGCCTACAAATAAAACTTATTAAAAGCAGCCAAAACATAACTTAAACCGCTTACCAAATCACCTCCAAGCAAACCAATCAAAACCTGCAAATAAAATACAATCAAAATTAGCCAAAACAGAAATAAACTCGCTCACCAAATTCAACGCACACCTCCAAATAAACCAATTGAACCTGCAAATAAAATACAATTAATATCAGTCAAAACACAAATTAATTTACTTACCACGCTAGCTTCCAAACAAACCAATCAAAACCTGCAAATGGAATACAATCAAAATCAGCCAAAACAGAAATAGACTCGCTTACCAAACACAACGCAAACCTCCAAATAAACCAATTGAACCTGCAAATAAAATACAATTAAAATCAGTCAAAACACAAATTAATTTACTTACCACGCTAGCTTCCAAACAAACCAACCAAAACCTGCAAATGGAATACAATCAAAATCAGCCAAAACAGAAATAGACTCGCTTACCAAACACAACGCAAACCTCCAAATAAACCAATTGAACCTGCAAATAGAATACATTCAATAATCAGTCAAAACACAAATTAATTCACTTACTACGCTACCTTCCAAACAAACCAATCAAAACCTGCAAATGGAATACAATCAAAATCAGCCAAAACAGAAATAGACTCGCTTACCAAACACAACGCAAACCTCCAAATAAACCAATTGAACCTGCAAATAGAATACATTCAATAATCAGTCAAAACACAAATTAATTCACTTACTACGCTACCTTCCAAACAAACCAATCAAAACCTGCAAATAAAATACAATCAAAAACAGCCAAAACAGAAATAAACTGACTTACCAAATTCAACACAAACCTCTAAATAAATTAATTTAGCCTTCAAATAAAATGTAGCTAAAATTAACCAAAGGAAAAGCACATATAGACTTACTTACCAAACTCAACGCAAACCTCCCAATGGACCAATCGAACCTGTAAATAGAAAATAATTAAAATCAGTCAAAACAAAGGTTAACGAGGGGGAACGTTGTGAGTTGCTGCGTACACCGCAACTCTACAGTTATACCCGATACTAAGTCAGTATGGCTCTCCTGCGGCAGACGCCGCTAATATTGAACCACACGACAAAGAGTGCGTGCGAGAGAGACAGAAAATCAGTCTGAGCGTGACGTCGGGCGCTGCGTGGCCACTGCAAATTGATTTATTGCTTTTGGCTACAAAAATTATCCGATCTGATCCAGATTCAGCAATCTGATAGATATGTACATTATCTATGATTCTGCGTTTTTAGTTTTCTCGAATGTGCAATATTGTGGATGCAACAGATTTTCGTTCTTTGTGGGGGCGGAAGGGGGTGGTGCGAAATTCTGAGATATACGTTTTATAGTGAGATCTAACAGAAGTGCGGATACCAAATTTGGTTACTCTAGCCTTAATAGTCTCTGAGATTTGTGGATGCCCCAGTTTTTCGTCCTTTGCGGGGTCGGAAGGGGGTGTGGCGAAATTTGGACACGAAACGGTCAAGGTCCGATATCACAGGAGTGTGGATACCAAATTTGGTTGTTCTGGCTCTTATAGGTTCTGAGATCCTTGAACTCATATTTTGCAATTGGCAAAACCGACTATGAAGCTGTGTGTTAGAGAGAGACAGAGCGAGAAAGAATGAAATTGTTTTCTTGATTCTGGCTATAATAATTATACGATCTGGTTGATATTTTTTACTCTAGAACATATAGTCATTCTCTACGATTCTGCGTTTTTGGTTTTATCGTATCTTTAAAAATGTAGATGCCACAGATTTTCGTCCTTTGTGGGGGCGGAAGTGGGCGGGGCGAAGTTTTGAAATATTTTTGTAGCAGTGACATATCACAGATGTCTGGATCCAAAACATCGTTGCTCTAGCTCTTATAGTCTTTGAGCACTAGGCGCTGAAGGGGACGGACGGACGGACGGACGGACGGACGGACGGACGGAAGGACGGACGGACGGACAGACGGACAGACAGACAGGGCTCAATCGACTCGGCTATTGATGCTGATCAAGAATATATATACTTTATGGGGTCGGAAACGATTCCTTCTGGACGTTACACACATCCACTTTTACCACAAATCTAATATACCCCAATACTCATTTTGAGTATCGGGTATAAAAATCCAATAAATATAACAACACAAATTACCTAACTGGATTCCTGACGCTTGATCGCCAAACCTACAAAACATAAACCTGAAAATAAAATAATATTAAAATAAGCCAGGAGTTTCATATCATTCACAGAAAGAAGCATATGCGTCGCCGTTCGTCTTAGAGTGGCATCGGCTGGATTCGGCCAGGAGGGAGGGACGAGACGATGCCGCGCTTGCGTTGCCGATGCTTGGAGGTCTCCCTGTCGTCCAAGCCTCCGTTTCGCACCGGATGAGGGTTCCAGGAGCGGCGTCACAAAATTTTTATGCCTAAGTCAGAAAAAAGACTTAGCTTAGACTTAGACTTAACTTAACTTTTGTTTACAAGAGCAATAATCGATAACTGTCTAGTATTTTTCTGTCTGTTATTATCAATGTTACCGTAAAGTAAAAAAAAAAATACCTAAATGTTAAAAAAATTGTAATGTTTCCATAAATAATGTTATATGTTGCACCTAGTAATAAGAACATTAATAAAGTACGCTTCAGGGTCACACTAAGTGCCCTGAGCAAGTTTACAAATCAAAAAATCACATCCCCAATGTTGGACAGGCAGATGAGCAGCAGCGGGATGCCGACGATGGCATAGAAATCGTTGTCACCTTGCCCCAGTCGGATTTTAAGGTCTTTTAAGGCTTTATTTAGCTGTCACAAAGTTGAAAAGAGTAATCGTGTACATTTCCAAGTGCTGGAAACAAAAGTTTCACACCATATTTTAGGTGGCATCATTTTTACGAGCTAAAAAGTGAATTTTGAGTTTTGTGCTGTAAAATGGACACATCGAACAACGTACGCCTGCAACTTCAGCAGCAGCAGGCACGCAAATCGAATCAAAACATTCAGGTCTATGTGCGCGTTAGGTGAGTGCCCCATCTACGGGTAGTAGATCGCCCAATAAGTACGATTTCCATTCCTGCAGGCCGCTGAATGCACGCGAGCGATGCATACGCTATGCAGAGGTTGTGGATGTGCTCAATCCACGCGAGATCCTCACACGCCACACCCTCGACTCGAAGTTGACGGAGAAGTTTACGTTTGATCGGAGCTTCGGCCCCGAGTCAAAGCAATGCGATGTCTATGCGGTGGTAGTGTCGCCCCTGATCGAAGAGGTGCTAAGCGGCTACAATTGCACGGTGTTCGCGTACGGACAGACGGGTACTGGCAAGACGCACACGATGGTGGGGAATGAGACCGCGGAGTTGAAGTCCTCTTGGGAAGATGTGAGTAGAGGGGAACCAGTTTTCTAATTCCTAGAATCGGACGAGGGAGGCGGTTCAAACGTTAATTGCTGCTCTACCTGTCTTTTGTCTTTGGCCCTTTTGTAGGACTCTGATGTGGGCATCATTCCGCGTGCCTTGAGTCACCTTTTCGACGAACTCCGCATGATGGAAGTTGAGTTTACGATGCGCATCTCCTACCTGGAGCTGTACAACGAGGAGCTGTGCGACCTCCTCTCCACCGATGACTCCACAAAGATACGCATCTTCGACGACAGCACAAAGAAGGGTTCGGTGATCAGCGAGGGGCTCGAGGAGATCACTGTCCAGAGCAAGGACGATGTCTACAAGCTCCTGGAGAAGGGCAAGGAGCGACGCAAGACCGCGACCACCATGATGAACGCGCAGTCCTCGCGCAGCCACACCGTCTTCTCCATAGTGGTGCACATTCGTGAGAACGGCATCGATGGCGAGGATATGCTGAAGATCGGAAAACTCAATCTGGTGGATCTGGCGGGCAGCGAGAACGTCTCCAAGGCGGGCAACGAGAAGGGGATACGCGTGCGCGAGACGGTCAAAATCAACCAGAGCCTCCTGACGCTGGGCCGTGTGATTACCGCTCTGGTGGATCGGGCCCCCCATGTCCCGTACCGCGAATCGAAGCTGACGCGCCTGCTGCAGGAGTCGCGGGGCGGCCGGACAAAGACCTCGATCAATGCCACCATCTCGCCAGGGCACAAGGACATTGACGAGACACTCAGCACGCTGGAGTACGCGCATCGGGCGAAGAATATTCAGAATAAGCCAGAAGTCAATCAGAAGTTAACCAAGAAAACGGTCCTCAAGGAGTACACCGAGGAGATTGACAAACTGAAGCGAGATCTCCTCGCAGCGCGAGACAAGAATGGCATCTATCTGGCGGAGGAGACCTACGGGGAGATGACCATGAAAATGGACTCGCAGAATCAACGAGAAGATGTTGCTGCTGAAGGCCCTCAAAGATGAGCTGCAGTCGAAGGAGAAGACCTTCAACGAGGTGAGCCTGAGTCTCGTGGAGAAGACCCAGGAGCTGAAGAAAACGGAGCAGCACCTAACCGACACCAAGGGGAGTCTACTACAAGGAGAAGAAACAGCTGGTGGCCTCGCACATGAAAACGGAGGAGACGCTCACGACGCAGGCGCACAAAATCCTGACCGTGGCAGATTTGGCCACCAATGAAACGGAGCAGCTTCATGGCACCATCGAACGGCGAAGGGACACCGATGAAAAGATACGCAGTGCCTGCGATCAGTTCAAGGATCGCATGCAGGACAATCTGGAGCAGCAATCTCCAAGCAGCATCTGAGCCAGGAATTGGGTGAGCCACGACCAAAAGCTCTCCCTGTGCCAGTTTTAAACTTATTTCTGTTCTGTTCTGTTCAGTACCCGTCTGTCCGTACGCGAACACCGTGCAATTGTAGCCGCTTAGCACCTCTTCGATCAGGGGCGACACCACCACCGCATAGACATCGCATTGCTTGGACTCGGGGCCGAAGCCCAGATCAAACGTAAACTTCTTCGTCAACTTCGAGTCGAGGGTGTGGCGTGAGGATCTCGCGTGGATTGAGCACATCCACAACCTCTGCGGAGCGTATGCATCGCTTGCGTGCATTCAGCGGCCTGCAGGGATGGAAATCGTACTTATTGGGCGATCTACTACCCGGAGATGGGGCACTCACCTAACGCGCACATAGACCTGAATGTTTTGATTCGATGTGCGTGCCTGCTGCTGCTGAAGTTGCAGGCGTACGTTGTTCGATGTGTCCATTTTACAGCACAAAAATCAAAATTCACTTTTTAGCGCGTAAAAATGATGCCACCCAAAATGTGGTGTGAAACTTTTGTTTCCAGCACTTGGAAATGTACACGTTTACTCTTTTCAACTTTGTGACAGCTAAATAAAGCCTTAAAAGACCTTAAAATCCGACTGGGGCAAGGTGACAACGATTTCTATGCCATCGTCGGCATCCCGCTGATGCTCATCTGCCTGTCCAACATTGGGGATGTGATGGCCACGTCATTCCGGTGAGCCTCTGCGCGCTGACATTTCCACAGCTGCGTGACTCCGCCGCTAATGACTCCACTCCACACCACTTCTCTCTTTCATAGTTTTCTCTACTGGCGCATCTGCTGCTATGTGTGCACGCGGACGGGCAAGCGGCCGAGGAATGCCCGCTCCAGGTAGCGGTCGGTGAGGGGACAGCGGTATGCCCGCTCCCAGCCGCCACCCTCGTTCCGGCGATCCATGAAGATGACACAGCGATCGGGCAATGACTCCGGGTTCGGTCCCTCCATGGGGCATGCCCATTCCGATCCGGAGCTGCGCATCATGGGGCGGGGCGTCGGCGGCGGCTACGATGATAGGGAGTTTGGCTACCGCAGCAGTGGAGGACGCAATCGCCGCCAGCAGCAGATTGCGGCACAGCCTCGCCAGCAGCGGCACAACATCTACGGGGTGTAGCGCTTGTAGCAGGGAATGCTGAGTTTTTGTGGCGCCATCTAGTGCTCAGAGTGGCAGGCGAACGACAGGTCAAGGGAAAACCAAAAAGACGGTAACAGGTCAAAACGTCAGGCTATCTCTGTTGAAAATGCATCCAGGGACCTGTTAGACGATTTACCGCCAGAACGTTGGCGTCCCTATCGGCTATTCCCTCGTGAAAGTCCATTGAGTCGGTTGCGTATCGGTCCGACGAAAAGGAAAAACCAAGAATTTAGTGAAGAGAAAAACTCTAGGGAATCTAAATATCTAAATCCAAGATTCGACTGCGAGATTCTTGGTTGAAGGCGAGTGGGCTATTCAGTCGTCAGAAGCCGTATAGCGCTGAGTCCGGTTGGGGTAAGTGCTGCGGGAAGAGAAGAGAAGGGCTAAAGGAGAATAAAGAGTTGTCCCATTTGTAGTCTTGGCGCTTAGTAAATCGAGTTAAGCAGTGCGGATTCGATCGTCCAAGGAAGCCAGCCAGCAAACAACAGCAGCCGCAAGCCTAACAAAGTGGCGTTTAAACCTTTGGGATTATCAGGAAAGCGCTCAGCCATCGGAGAAGCGAGCGTGGAAGCAGAGGGAGAAGACATTTGAGGAGCGCTTGGTCCCCCCAAGCGGCTAGCTTCCCGAGGCGTTGGCGTCGGCACTTTAGTAGTCGAGCGCGACGCGGCAGATAAGGAGGGCCCGTCCCTTGGTCGCGAGCAGATCGGCGGAGAGAAAGTGTCGATCTAGCACCGTCGGAGATTGGCCGTTTGGCCTTTTCTTTGCTTTCGCGTACCTTTCACCTGCAGAAGCAGGGGAAAAGAATTTGTGCTGTTCCCTTTCGCTCAGGAGGTGGAAAGGAAACATAGATAACAGTCGGGAGAAAGAGAATAGAAAAAACGAGGGGGAACGTTGTGAGTTGCTGCGGACACCGCAACTCTACAGTAATACCCGATACTTAGTCAGTATGGCTCTCCTCCGGCAGACGCCGCTAATATTGAACGACACGACAAAGAGTGCGTGCGAGAGAGACAGAAAATCAGTCTGAGCGTGACGTCGGGCGCTGCGTAGCCACTGCAAATTGATTTGTTCCTATTGGCTATAAAAATGATCTGATCTGATCCAGATTCAGCAATCTGATAGATATGGTCATTATCTATGATTCTGCGTTTTTAGTTTTCTCGAATGTGCAATATTGTGGATGCAACAGATTTTCGTCCTTTGTGTGGGCGGAAGAGGATGGGGCGAAATTTTGAGATACACGTTTTATAGTAAGATCTAACAGGAGTGCGGATACCAAATTTGGTTACTCTAGCCTTAATGGTCTCTGAGATTTTTGAATATCCCCAGATTTTCGTCCTTTGCGGGGGCGGAAGGGGGTGTGGCGAAATTTTGAAACAAACTCGTCTCGGTCCGATATATTAGGAGTGTGGATACCAAATTTGGTTGCTCTAGCTTTTATAGTCTCTGAGATCTAGGCGCTAATGTTTTACTCTAAGCAAAGCCGCCTATGCTACGTGTGTGTTAGAGAGAGACAGGGCGAGAAAAAATGAAATTGTTTTCTTGATGCTGGCTATAATAATTATACGATCTGGTTCAGATTTTGCTCTCTAGAAGATGTAGTCATCTTCTACGATTCTGCGTTTTTAGTTTTCTCGTATCGTCGAAATTGTGGATGCCACAGATTTTCGCTCTTTGTGGGGGCGGAAGTGGGCGGGGCAAAGTTTTGAAATATTCTTGTAGCAGTGACATATCACAGAAGTCTGGATCCAAGACATCGTTGCTCTCGCTCTTATAGTCTTTGAGCACTAGGCGCTGAAGGGGACGGACAGACGGACGGACAGACGGACAGACGGACAGACAGACAGACAGACAGGGCCCAATCGACTCGGCTATTGATGCTGATCAAGAATATATATACTTTATGGGGTCGGAAACGATTCCTTCTGGACGTTACACACATCCACTTTTACCACAAATCTAATATACCCCAATACTCATTTTGAGTATCGGGTATAAAAAGAGGAAGCAACGGATTGACGGAGTAATTGTATTCGTGTTTGTAAATGTGTAATTAATTATGATTTCTGTGCGGAGTTAATTAGGAGAGAGTTAGATTTGATTCTGGTAGTGGCTTCTCGTGACTCTCGCCGATCTGCAAATATGATTTCCCACAACCTTGTGCCCATTTAAGTGTTCTTCCGCCACAGCAGCTTTAGTTATTCATCGAGGAAAGCGCTTTCGCCGATGGAGCCATAAACTGGAGAAAAGGTATGAGTGGACTTAAATTCTGTTATTAATAAATTACAACTTGAAACAAGGGAACTAGGGCCGGTCGGTGAGTGAGAGGGAGAAGAGCCCACTCGCATTGGTTTCGTAACATTACGGAATCAGCAAGCAAGTTAGTTTGTCCATTTCGGACGTGTTTTGTATATCATTTGTATGGCACATAGCCAAGTATTTGTAGGACTTTTATACATATATTTCATTTAGCTATTCTTTTAATGTGGGTGATTATATTATGGTATTTGCGGGTAATGTTATTGTTTTAGCCAGTAAGTGAATAAACTTTATAATGTATTAATCTAGCGCTTTGCTTTCGCTGGCAAATTCCCCATGTAGGACGCCCCGGACAAAGGGCCATTCCGTCATTAAATCGAACGGTTTGGAATGGCCATGGTAGGGTGCGCGACACGACCTCGACAACACCAGAGGCGGAGTTGAGATACCTTTCCAGCACACATCCACCATTCTATTCAGGGATAAACAGTGTCTCCCGGTTAAGCATTTTCGTCGTGACACGCTACTTCATTCGCGGTATAATGCGTATAGGCCACCAGCAGGAGGGGGGCAAGAACATCACTCCAATAGCCGACGAGCAGAGGCCGGAAACCCAAAGCGTGTGCTACCCTTCGCTGAATAACAGCTAGCCTGGCAGGATTTATATACACAGACGTGCGTAGGTAACACGTTACATTAATGAATCATAGATATAGTATTATAACTAAAAATTGGCGCCCAACGTGGAGCAGCATGCTCATTTCAAGTATAGAGTGCCGAGCCGAGATTTTTGGACGACAGCGGCTCGAATCAAAGCAGCAGCTGGCCACGGCTCGCGCATGCAGTTGTTGTTGGTTTTGATTAGACAGCGACAAGTGCAAGGCGTCTGCGCGCGTACACATTCTTTTCATTTTCTTTTGTGCTTAGGAATTGGGGTCTCAATTAGCATAGGGTCCGTTTCGCATGGGGATTAGCTATGCGTAAGGCAAAAATTTTTATGACTTTATTTTATCGTATCATATTCTTTGCGTTCTATTCTTGTGGTTTACATTCCATGTGTGTTATTTGGTAGGGCTGTTGATTTGCTAGCTCTCTCGCTGTACAAGGGAAGCGAGACTTGAGAACAGCTGTGGCGGTTGCTGGGCCATTGACCCTAAGTTGGCAACGTAGGAAGCTATGAATTATAACACGAGGAATCAGTTCTCTTTGCAATTTGAGTTCACGTACAATTACTTATTATTTTTGAATTTTTATGTCATCTTAGGTTTGCTAGCATAAGTTATCTGACTTTTAACTAGAATTCTTAATTTAGTTTTACTATTAATACATTTTTAACTTTGGTTTTGTCTGCGTTTGATAAGTAAGTGTTTAGGTTTTGTCGTGTAGTTTTTGTGGAATATATTTTTGTCAGGACAGTTAGGAATTAAGTTTGATTTATTTTTTTGTACAATGGAGAACCCCGATAACGAGCCTGAACCGGCTCCGGCGCCAAAATGCCAGTTGTGTGGGAAAACTTTGGCTTCGGCTCCTACATTGAAAACAAAGTGCAGCCACGAGTTTCACAAAACTTGTATTGAGTCACATGTCAAGACCCATACTACCTGTCCCACATGCAAGACGCTATGCGTCGATAGAAGTACTCCTCATAATACCAGGTCCCAGGCCAAGCAAAACGAGCAGCCATAACCGCTGAAAGAGTTAGTAGCATGGTTACACAGGCCATCAGCACGATGCAAAACGAGGTGGTAGCCCAGCTCACGGACAAAATGGCTCAAATCATTCAGTCCAGCATAGCAGCACATTTCCAAGAGACTGGCAATAGCATTCCTCAAGGGAATAGACGTGGGGAAGCGGATAACCCGTCCAACAAAATAGGGACAGAGAAGTGGAGGAAACATTTCGACAGGGACTGAATAGTCAGTATTCAGCACAGTTTCCGAGCTACGACCGTCCAAGCAGTGCAGTCTCAGATCTGAGTCAGCGACCGGACAAAGTCGCCCATATCCTCAATAGTTGGAAATTACGTTTCAATGGGACCCAAGAAGGATTGAGCATTGATAATTTTCTCTATAGGGTAGAGGCTTTGACGCATCAGACTCTCGAGGGAAATTTTCCAGTTCTGTGCAGTAACGCCAGTCTGCTTTTTGACGGAAAGGCCAGAGATTTTTATTGGCGTTACCACAAGACTTCCGGATCGATGAGATGGGACCGGTTATGCCAAGCCCTAACAAAGCAGTTTAGGGATTCTCGAACCGATGTGGATATCAGAGAAGCGATAAGGGACAGGAAGCAAAAAGAAAAAGAAAATTTCGATTCCTTCCACGACGCCCTGGTACAGCTGATTGATGATTTGAAACTCCCATGTCAGAGAAAGCGATTGTGGAAACTTTACGGCGCAATTTGCGACCTGAAATTAGACATGAGCTCCTGAATGCCCAAATCGACTTCGTAGAACGTTTGAGAGAAGTCTGTCGTAGAAGGGAGGGTTTTCTCGACGACATTGGGCGGAGTCATGGGTACCAGAAATTGATTCCTTTCCGGAAACAGGTTGCGGAATTGGTAGAGGAAGCCCAATTAGAGGAGGCCTCCGAATTCTCGGATGTAGAAGAAGAGGACGAGGTGGCAGCCATGGCACTGATTTGCTGGAACTGCCGAGAGGAGGGGCATCGCTACCACGATTGCGATAGCAAAAGGAAAATTTTTTGCTTTGGGTGCGGAGCACCTAATAAATATAAGCCGTCGTGTAGCAAATGCCAAAAAAACGGCAAAGTGAACACCCAGCCTCGCCAGCCGGTCAGTGTTCAGCGCAAGCAGTCGAGTGCAGAGGCGAAATCCCAGTAGGGATACTTAAAACTACCGCCCAGCTTCCGTCTGAGAAATCAGAATCCGACATACACCAAGCTTTAGTCTGGCCACAACTAGTCCATGCCAGATCCCATTCGCTTTTCAGCAACGACCAACCCAGTAATAAGTCCCTCACAAGGAGTGCAAGAAGGATGAGAGCGTTCCGGCGGGCGGCGAAAGCGATAAATTGCATTCGTTACAAGCAGAAGGACAAGCGTCCATATGCGGAAGTTCGCCTGTTGGATCAAACGGTCCTTGGTCTATTGGACAACGGAGCAGCTATGAGTGTTATTGGCGGAAAGTTAGCAGAACGCGTAATCCAAAGCCGAATTCCTTTTAAGAGAGGAGTTGTAAATGCTTCCACTGCGGATGGACGGAGGCAAGAGGTAGTGGGACGACTGCGGACACCGGTGCAGTATAAGGGTGCAGTGAAGGACCTTGAGCTGCACATTATTCCAACGCTCAGCCAGGACTTGTATTTAGGGATCGATTTTTGGTCAAGTTTCGATTTATTACCACCCAGCATGTCGCTGGCAGAGATAGTTCATGAACCGCAGAACCTCAGCCGAGCGGAAATGGACCAGTTGCAAGCGACCATCAATTTATTTCCTTCGTTTTCCGTTTCCGGTCTAGGAAAGACGGCTCTGCTTTCGCATTCAATTGATGTAGGTGAAGCAAAAGCCGTGAAGCAGAGACACTTCCCTGTATCTCCTGCGGTAGAGAAATTGTTATATGCGGAGATAGATCGGATGCTCAGCTTAGGGGTGATAGAGGAATCCGATAGTGCATGGTCATCACCAGTAGTATTGGTGCAGAAGCCAGGAAAGGTGAGGCTATGTTTAGATAGTAGGAAAGTTAACGCGGTGACCAAAAAAGACGCGTATCCGTTACCACAAATTGATGGGATTCTAGGACGTCTTCCTAAGGCGTTGTTTATTTCGAGCCTGGATCTTAAGGATGCCTATTGGCAAGTTCCCTTAGAGCCGAGCTCACGCGATAAAACAGCGTTCACGGTTCCGGGGAAACCTCTCTACTAGTATAAGGTAATGCCTTTTGGTCTCACTAATGCTTCGCAGACCATGACAAGGCTGATGGACAAGGTAATTCCGGCCAGTTTAAGAAATGAAGTTTTTGTGTACCTGGACGACCTTTTGATTGTGTCGGACAGTTTTGAGTCACATCGGAGGGTGTTGAGTGAAGTGGCAAGTTACATAAAAGCGGCAGGGTTAACGCTGAATGTGGAGAAAAGCAAGTTTTGCATGAAGTCAGAGCGGTATTTGGGGCATATAGTAGGCGAAGGGGTGATTCGTACAGATCCGGATAAGATTTCGGCTATGTCCGATTTTCCTTTGCCAAAATCCCTAAAGTCTCTGCGTCGCTTCCTAGGTATGGTAGGCTGGTACAGGAAGTTTATAAGCAACTTCGCATCGGTAGCCGCGCCTCTCACGAACTTGCTCAAACCCAGACAGAAATTTTCAATGACTCCAGAGGGTCAGGAGGCTTTTGAAAAGTTGAAGGAGATGCTTTGCTCAGCACCAGTTTTGCGTAGTCCTGATTTTAGCAAACCATTCTATGTTCACTGTGACGCTAGCAAGACAGGCGTTGGGGGAGTGCTGGTGCAGAAGACGCCGGAGGGGGACGAATATCCGATTGCGTTTGTATCGAAAAAACTCAACAAAGCCCAAAAGAATTATTCGGTCACCGAACAAGAATGTCTGGCCGCAATAGTTTGCATAAATAGGTTCAGAGCTTACGTCGAGGGGCATGAATTTACTGTAATCACTGATCACGCCTTTTTAAAGTGGCTCATGTCACAAACTGACTTACACTCACGTCTAGCCCGATGGGCATTAAAGCTGCAGAGTTTCTCGTTTAAAATCGAGCATCGTAGCGGCAGGCTTAATGTGGTTCCGGATGCTCTTTCTCGCGTAAATGAGGAGGAAGTGGCTACTCTAGACGCGAGCAATGGGTTGTTGGTGGATTTGGAATCGCCAGAATTCAAGGCAGAAGATTACGTGGAGATCGGAGAAAGGGTTAGGGGCAATATTGATAAGTTGCCAGATCTCAAAATTGTAGATAACTTGTTGTATCGTAGGTCAGATCACGCAACAGGAGAGGTGCTACATGATTTGGAAACTCTGGATTCCTCAAGAGTTAGTGGTTGACGTTTTGCGTAACGCGCACGACAATCCACTGGCTTCCCATGGAGGCATTCACAAAACCCTAGAAAGGATACGGCGGTATTATTACTGGCCTGGTTTGGTTGCCGATGTGAAGAAGTATATCCAGGCTTGTGATGTCTGCAAGACTACCAAGGCTCCAATACAATCCAGAGACCGAAGATTGGAATTGCGCCCGAGTCACAACGTTTCTTCCAGAAATTATATGTAGATTTCCTGGGGCCATATCCCCGTTCAAGAAGTGGACATATAGGCATCTTTATCGTCCTCGATCACTATTCTAAATATGTGTTTCTTAAGGCAGTGAAGAAGTTGACCGCGGACGTGGTAGTCAAATACATGCAGCAAGATCTTTTTCATGCTTTCGGGGTTCCGGAGACAATAGTATCCGACAATGGCACACAATTTAAGTCTGAGGCATTCCAAAAGCTACTCCGGGAATATAAAGTTTCGCACATTCTCACGGCCCTGTACGCACCCCAAGCTAATGCTTCCGAACGTGTAAATCGCTCGGTGATTGCAACAATCCGACTGGGACGAGCACCTCAGCAGCATTTGCTGCGCATTGCGTTCGGCGGTGCATGCAAGTCTGAATGCAACTCCTTATTATATGGTGTTCGGACAGCATTTCATCACGTCCGGGGCAACATACAAGCTTCTGAGAGCATTGCGGGTGATGGACGACAGGTCAGCAGTTTTCTCGCGGGAGGATTCATTAGACTTGGTTCGAAGCAAGGCTCTAGAAGTCATGAAAAAACAGAACGATAAGAATGAACGGCAGTATAACTTACGGTCGAGAGACATATCCTACAATGTCGGCCAGGAGGTGTTCCGAAGAAATTTCAGGCAGAGCAATTTTCAGTCAGGGTACAGCGCGAAGTTGGGTCCGGCCTTTCTGAAGGCCAGGGTCAAAAAGAAGATAGGGCAGGCCTACTATGAGTTAGAGGATTTGCAGGATCGTTACGTAGGACGGTTTCACGCGAAAGATCTTCGTCAGTAAACCAACTGATTCAAGCTGTCCTGTTATCATTCTTGGGAGTGTGACCCCCAAGCCTGATCTTTCGGGGGTGCTTTTGTAGCGCTTGTAGCAGGAAATGCTGAGTTTTTTTGTGGCGCCATCTAGTGCTCAGAGTGGCAGGCGAACGACAGGTCAAGGGAAAACCAAAAAGACGGTAACAGGTCAAAACGTCAGACTATCTCTGTTGAAAATGCATCCTGGGACCTGTTAGAGGATTTGCCGCCAGAACGTTGGCGTCCCTATCGGCTATTCCCTCGTGAAAGTCAATTGAGTCGGTTGCGTATCGGTCCGACGGAAAGGAAAAACCAAGAATTTAGTGAAGAGAAAAACTCTAGGGAATCTAAATATCTAAATCCAAGATTCGACTGCGAGATTCTTGGTTGAAGGCGAGTGGGCTATTCAGTCGTCAGAAGCCGTATAGCGCTGAGTCCGGTTGGGGTGAGTGCTGCGGGAAGAGAAGGGCTAAAGGAGAATAAAGAGTTGTCCCATTTGTAGTCTTGGCGCTTAGTATATCGAGTTAATCAGTGCGGATTCGATCGTCCAAGGAAGCCAGCCAGCAAACACAAGCAGCCGCAAGCCTAACAAAGTGGCGTTTAAACCTTTGGGACTGTCTGGAAAGCGCTCAGCCATCGGAGAAGCGAGCGTGGAAGCAGAGGGAGAAGACATTTGAGGAACGCTCGGTCCCCCCAAGCGGCTAGCTTCCCGAGGCGTTGGCGTCGGCAGTTTAGTAGTCGAGCGCGACGCGGCAGATAAGGAGGGCCCGTCCCTTGGTCGCGAGCAGATCGGCGGAGAGAAAGTGTTAATCTAGCACCGTCGGAGATTGGCCGTTTGGCCTTCTCTTTGCTTTCGCGTACCTTTCACCTGCAGAAGCAGGGGAAAGAATTTGTGCTGTTCCCTTTCGCCCAGGAGGTGGAAAGGAAACATAGATAACAGTCGGGAGAAAGAGAAAAGAAAAAAAAGAGGAAGCAACGGATTGACGGAGTAATTATATTCGTGTTTGTAAATGTGTAATTAATTATGATTTCTGTGCGGAGTTAATTAGGAGAGAATTAGATTTGATTCCGGTAGTGGCTTCTCGTGACTCTCGCCGATCTGCAAATATGATTTCCCCCAACCTTGTGCCCATTTAAGTGTTCTTCCACCACAGCAGCTTTAGGTATTCATCGAGGAAAGCGCTTTCGCCGATGGAGCCATAAACTGGAGAAAAGGTATGAGTGGACTTAAATTCTGTTATTGATAAATTACAACTTGAAACAAGGGAACTAGGGCCGGTCGGTGAGTGAGAGGGAGAAGTGCCCACTCGAATTGGTTTCGTAACATTACGGAGTCAGCAAGCAAGTTAGTTTGTCCATTTCGGACTTGTTTAGTGTATCGTTTGTATGACACATAGCCAAGTATTTGTAGGAATTTTATACATATATTTCATTTAGCTATTCTTTTAATGTGGGTGATTATATTATGGTATTTGCGGGTAATGTTATTGTTTTAGCCAGTAAGTGAATAAACTTTATAATGTATTAATCTAGCGCTTTGCTTTCGCTGGCAAATTCCCCATGTAGGACGGACAAAGGGGCCATTCCGTCATTAAATCGAACGGTTTGGAATGGCCATGGTAGGGTGGGCGACACGACCTCGACAACACCAGAGGCGGAGTTGAGATACCTTTCCAGCACACATCCACAATTCTATTCAGGGATAAACAGTGTCTCCCGGTTAAGCATTTTCGTCGTGACACGCTACTTCATTCGCGGTATAATGCGTATAGGCCACCAGCAGGAAGGGGGGCAAGAACATCACTCCAATAGCCGACGAGCAGAGGCCGGAAACCCAAAGCGTGTGCTTCCCTTCGCTGAATAACAGCTAGCCTGGCAGGATTTATATACACAGAAGTGCGTAGGTGACACGTTACACATTAAAGCTGGGATCCTATGCCAGAGCAGAACGCAATACTTTTCATATCCCACCTTGGGTTTCCTTAACCAATCCCATAACTTTCGACATTGACAATGAGGCTTCATCAGCATTCGTTCGCTCACAGTCTTTATCATAATGATGATGATAATGATAATAATGTGCATGTGTGTGGTGTGTGACTCTCGTTTAGGACCTGAGCTCAAAAGTGCAATGCACGGCAGAAAAATCAACACGAGCTGATTCAAGGGGTAAAGATATGTATCTTTGGCACACCGAAGTGCCGACACTCTTTCAATTCAAGCTTGTTCACAGCCCAGCGATTCGCAAATGCGGCCAATGAGTATGTGTTGTGAGTATATAAGAGCCCATCCGATCCGATCAGGCGATTCATCAGTGAAGATTTTCTCTCCTTTCGCTTTTCTGCTTAGTGGGGTCCCAAGTGTGGGAAAAGCCACAAGGGCGTGAAACTCAAGAAAAGCATGAAGAAAATTACGATTGAACCGGTGACTAGCTCATGGTCTTCCTCGAGCGAACCGACTGCCTTTGTTCAACTGGGACGATGAGGTCTGAGCGTGTCCATCTCGGCCAGTGAGAACTTGCTCGTAGCGGGTCAGCAGATTGGTGCGGACAATGGCGCCGTTCAGTTCCGCCTGGGCCTTGATGGCCTGTGGGAAAAGAGAGGAGAGAAAACAGTTGGATAAAGCCGAGGAAGAAAAGGAAATATAAACCCACCTGAGTATCGCTGACAGCCGGACCATTCAGGAGATTGAACAGCACAATGGTCATCAAGAACACAAAGAGCAGGAAGATCAGGTAAGTGTAGACGCTGTCAAACTTTATGTCACCGGCATCAAATTCTCCCGTGAGCATCACAATCGTCTTGATGAGCGCCTCGATGGGCACGGAGAATGTGTTTAAGTGACCATCATCTTCTCCCTCCTTTGCTGGCTCTGGCGTGCTGTCCTTCGTAGAGGAGGAATCCACCTGGGGCTTGCCAAACAGTATGTAGAAGCACAGACTAAACGTAAGCACACAGATCGAGTAGAGAGCAAAGCTCTTGATAAAGCTGCTGGAGACGGCGCGCAGCATGAGCATGTGCGTCGAAATTGAGAGTACTGGCAGGGAGCCAACCAGCAGGCAGAACTCCACGGACACGGACCACGTAGCTGGCTTCCATGCAGGTTAGGATCGACAAGACAATGAGCTCCTTGTAATCGGCGATGTATGCGATTGGAGTCATACTAATCACACTTACCTGACAATACACTCACAGATCAGCCTCTCCAGTACCTGCCTCGCCACCAACCGCAACATTGTGTTGCAGGTTGGGCCCAATTTGGACGCCCCTCCGATTACGCTGCCGTCAACCGATGGCCGTGACGTCACGCCATCATCATCACAAAACAGCAGCAGCAATCCAACGACGAGGCCAGCCAATACAGATGACTCTGGCCAGCGCTCCATCTCCATCTACCAGACCAGCAGCCACTCGGATGCAGCCAATCCGCACTCATTTGCGGCCATTTCCACTGGTCAACGCACCCTGATTGGCCGGACCAGTGCCAATCCCCAGATCTCCAGGTAGAAGCAACGTGGGCGGCCGGACCAGAGTCGCTCGCCAAACACCATCACCATCACCATTCACGCCAACTCCTGGATCCAGCCTCTGCCAATTCTGATGACGCAGATGCGTGATCTGCTGCATCACACACACGTGCACATATAGCGCTGAGGCGGATGCGCCCTGTGCCATCCACAGTGCTCCAGACGACGACGATGATCCTCCAGTACCTGAAATAGAAAATAAATAGAATTAAATTAGTCTATAAATGTCATTAATGTTGCAATTTTGTTCAATACTCATCTCTTTGTGACCACCTGTTTGTATAAATGTACGTCAATTGTTGCGAATGTCAAAATAGGGCTGCCGGACTGATAGAATGTAAACATGTCTCTAGATGTTAATGTTAATGTCAATTGCCCGCAAAAATTCAAAAGAACATTATTGTTGTAAGTCAAGCTTAAATGTAAATTGCCAATGTAAGGGTAATAAGAAAAAGCTGAAATAAATTCCGCCAGTAGCAAATCTGGCGGGCGAGTGTGCGCAACTTGGTCGTGCACTCGCATTAAATTACATTACAAAAAAAAAAAGTGACTTGTGTTTTGTTGTTATTTGTGGAATTTTAAATGCTTTAAAATACATGTATAAACCGGGAAATGAACTATATGTGCCATATAATTGCAATTAATGCAATCTAATCATCTGTGATCGGCGCCGTAATACAGTGAAGCCAATAAACTCAATAAACTCTGGACCACTCAGCTAAAATCTAGCTGCAATAAAAGAGGAAAGAAAATCAAGGCTACTGACGCAACTGGACCAGGCCACCATACTGACGCACTTGCTCCAAGATTGACGACCTACAATATGGATTTATTGGACAACTCGGCAAGAAAAACATCAGCCGAAGCGGGTGAGTTGGAGATGGACTCGCCAGAGAGTTCCCAGAGTTCCTTGGGAGCGACGGTTCTGGAGTTTGAGCGTCGCTTCTTGGACAGGAGTCTATATGTAAAAAAAATGCCGCCAATCCAAAAAAAAAAAAAAACTGACGCCTGCATACATGAACAATCATCAAAGACACCGACAAAGACGCCGACAAAAATTGCTTCCAGAAGCGAAAGCGCAACGGCTGCCAAAGATAGCGGCGCTTTCGCTCTCACCAAAGAGCATTTAAATGCACACAATAAAAACAAGAACTACGCCCATATGTTTTCGCGCCCAATAGAAACAACTCACTCAAGCATCATAGAGAGCGACGCTTGCGCTCTCTCAGCATCTGAACCCTCGGCGCAAAAACAAAACGAAAGCGCGTCTCTGCATGCCCTAGAACGTTTGCCGCCAAACATGCACACAAGCACACATGACAAAAAGAGAGATGCTTGCTCTCTCCCGCCGACAAAGCCGACAACGCCGAAACAAAACGCAAAACGAAACACAAACAGCAAACCAAAGGAAGCTACCCTGACCGACGCCAACACCAAAACAAAAACAAACACATTGACTTATGCCGAACCTTTAACCGGCATACAACAAAACAATGACCAGCAACAGCAAAAACAATTGACGACAGCAAAAGGTACCACCACTAGCAGGAGCAGAAAATGCTTGTTACCTACATTGACACAGGCGGACGCACACAATGTAAAAGAATGGCTAAATAATGTGCCTCCGCTGTTGGATAATGAGCCGCCCCTGCCCCTGCCCCTTACCCCTATAGCAAAGGCCAACTTGACCGAAAATTCGTTTCGCTCGCCGCTCAAACGAAGATGCGCGGCGATCGAAACGGATTCGGATGATGACGTTTATGCCTGCCTGACATTAAATACGCCTATGTTCAAGAGCCGATTTGCCAAAAGACTACATCAGGGACCCGACAGATGGAGTCAGAGCAAGAGTCGCCGACGGTTGGTCAACAGTGTGAGGTCCAACAACATAGGGAGCCACAAATGACGGAGTCAGAAAGACAACAGATGGAGACGGAGATTCATCAGCCGCAACATCAGCCAGCCATTAATACAAATTTAACGCCAGTTCAACCGCCAATACGTAGCACCAAGGTCCCTACACTCTTCCTGCCCCTGGTGCCAGCAATTGTACCCCTCATAAATAAATTGAACAGCAATCAGAACGTAGGGAAATTTACGACCAAATCCATGGCCAACAGTACTCTGAGTCCAGTGTGACGACATGGCTACGTATAACGCCATCCAGAATGCCCTTGCCGAAGATGACACCCAACTCCATACACACCAGCCGCGCAGTGACAGGGGCTACCGTGTCATAGTTCGGCATCTGCACCACACTACGCCAAGCAGCTGGATAACTGATGAGCTGGAACGGATCGGATATACTGCCCGGTTTATCCGATGCCTAAAACATAGATTCAATGGGAGGCCACTAAACATATTTGAGGTGGAAATACAGCCCAAGGCGGATGGCGGCCATGAGGCAATACTTGCCATAAAACAACTGGCCAACCAATGCGTTTCGTTCAAAAGACAAGCCAAGTCAGGAATTTGGCCATACAAAAAATTATTGTAGACGGCCATTTAAATGCATGAAATGCGCAGGAGATCACCCCTCAACAGCCTGCAGGAAACCCAGGCAGGAAGACCCTAAATGCGCAAATTGTAGCGGCAAGCATGTGAGTTGCTATAAAGGATGTGCCGCCTTCAAAAAGGCTCGCAGTCTGCTAAGGGCAAACAGGCTCATCGCTGAGCAGCAGCGGCAGCAGTATCAACAGCAACGCCAGCAGCCACAGCAGCCAACTGACCAACAACGTCCACAAACTCAGCAGCCGAGTCGCCAATCCCAGCAACAACAACAGCAGACAGCAAACACAGGCACCAGAGGCAATGGCAGGCCTTTCTACAGCAGGGTGTTGCGGTCTGGGAATGCTGAGCAGCAGCAGCAGCCACGCGCGGCAGAACGGCAACAGCCGAAGAGCAGTCGTCGTCCTTCCCAGCAACAGCAGCCCCATATCCACGCCCCAAGCAGCAGCAGCCATCTCAAAAGAAGCGGCCTCAACACCAACAGCAACAGCAGCATTCAAGCGGCAGACAGGGGGCCAAACCAGCAGCACCATCACCAGCAGCAGCAGCAACGCCCAACACCCGCAGGCCATTGTATAGCCGAGGTGCTCAAGCCAATCCGGCCGAAAACCATTTGGCCAAGATCCAGCAGAAGCTAAGGGATGAGCAGCAGCAGCAACAAAAACAGCAGCAGCGCGGACACAATTTGGGTCGGCAGCACCAGCAGCAGCACCAGCATCGCGGCCATCATTCCCAGCCACAGGCCAAGGGGCGCCAATGCCAGCGCGATCAACGGGTGCAGCCAACTCCAAAACGTTTCCAGACACCGAGAAATCCCCAGCATCAGCAGCAGCCAGCCGTCCAATGCGATGGCAAGTGTGTGGAAATGATAAAAGAGTACGCCGTTAAAATTGAAAATTTAGAGAAAAGACTGCAAGAACTTACCACACTAATTACAAACCTGACTGAAGCAAAGGGCAGTGGCTCAGCAGTGGCCAATCCTCCAACACAGACACCAGCAGCAGCACCAACACCTCCAAGACCCGCCGCCAATACACAACCTGACGCCGCAGCCGTATCGGAGGACTCTGATATGGACTGCGAAGCACTCAGCGACGATGGCGACGACCAGTGGACGGACCACTATTCATTTGACGACGAGATAGCGGAGGAGATCATGGACGCCTACGGTAGCTTCTACTCTGACGTCTTTTGATGAGCCCAAAAGTCGGTCCTGAGGCAGCCACTAAAAACAGATGGAAAACATTAACTCACATAACCACGAAAAATGACCAATACGTACTCACCTGACACGCCATCGACAGAGCTGCCCCACCAGCAGATGCCACGACAAATAAACCAAACTTTTGCTGCTAATTTGACGACATTCTTAGAATATATTTACGCCTCTCCTGACAATTCACCGCACAGGTCCAGAGCAGCCACTGAAATAAAACAACATGACGTCACTTCGCATACCAACAAAATATGGACAAAACTCACAATAATCACACGTACCTGCCACGCCTCCGACGGATCTGCCCCTTCAGCAGCTGCCCCGTCATCAACACCACACATTTGATGCCAATTGGACGACATTTTAGGATTTATTGACGACGCTCCTGACAATCCACCGCACAGGTCCAGAGCAGCCACTGTAAACAAACCAAAAATGACGTCAATACACACATCAACACAAAATGGTCCAAACACACACAAAACATACGTACCTGCCACGCCTCCGATAGAGCTGCCTCTCCAGCAGTTGCCACGTCAATTTCGCCATCCAATTCCTGCCAAATGGGCGAAATTTGAAGGCCCTATCGCCGTCGCCAACAACATCCAGTCCACAGGCTGCCGCTAAAAGGAGAAAAACATCAATACACACATCAACACAAAATAGCCAATACTTCTACTAATCACACTTACCTGACAATACACTCACAGATCAGCCTCTCCAGTACCTGCCTCGCCACCAGCCGCAGCATTGTGTTGCAAGTTGGGCCCAATTTGGACGCCCCTCCGATTACGCTGCCGTCAACCGATGGCCGTGACGTCACGCCATCATCATCACAAAACAGCAGCAGCAATCCAACGACGAGGCCAGCCAATTCAGACGACAATGGCCAGCGCGCCATCTCCATCTACATCGACAGTGCATCCTGGGTGGCCGGACCAGCAGCCACTCGGATGCAGCCAATCCGCACTCATTTGCGGCCATTTCCACTGGTCAACGCACCCTGATTGGCCGGACCAGTGCCAATCCCCAGATCTCCAGGTAGAAGCAACGTGGGCGGCCGGACCAGAGTCGCTCGCCAAACACCATCACCATCACCATTCACGCCAACTCCTGGATCCAGCCTCTGCCAATTCTGATGCCGCAGATGCGTGATCTGCTGCATCACACACACGTGCACATATAGCGCTGAGGCGGATGCGCCCTGTGCCATCCACAGTGCTCCAGACGACGACGATGATCCTCCAGTACCTGCAATAGAAAATAAATAGAATTAAATTAGTCTATAAATGTCATTAATGTTGCAATTTTGTTCAATACTCATCTCTTTGTGACCACCTGTTTGTATAAATGTACGTCAATTGTTGCGAATGTCAAAATAGGGCTGCCGGACTGATAGAATGTAAACATGTCTCTAGATGTTAATGTTAATGTCAATTGCCCGCAAAAATTCAAAAGAACATTATTGTTGTAAGTCAAGCTTAAATGTAAATTGCCAATGTAAGGGTAATAAGAAAAAGCTGAAATAAATTCCGCCAGTAGCAAATCTGGCGGGAGAGTGTGCGCAACTTGGTCGTGCACTCGCATTAAATTACATTACAAAAAAAAAAAAAGTGACTTGTGTTTTGTTGTTATTTGTGGAATTTTAAATGCTTTAAAATACATGTATAAACCGGGAAATGAACTATATGTGCCATATAATTGCAATTAATGCAATCTAATCATCTGTGATCGGCGCCGTAATACAGTGAAGCCAATAAACTCAATAAACTCTGGACCACTCAGCTAAAATCTAGCTGCAATAAAAGAGGAAAGAAAATCAAGGCTACTGACGCAACTGGAACAGGCCACCATACTGACGCACTTGCTCCAAGATTGACGACCTACAATATGGATTTATTGGACAACTCGGCAAGAAAAACATCAGCCGAAGCGGGTGAGTTGGAGATGGAGTCGCCAGAGAGTTCTCCGAGTTCCTTGGGAGCGACGGTTCTGGAGTTTGAGACATATGTAAAAAAAAATGCCGCCAATCACAAAAAAAAAAAACTGACGCCTGCATACATGAACAATCATCAAAGACACCGACAAAGACGCCGACAAAAATTGCTCCCAGAAGCGAAAGCGCAACGGCTGCCAAAGATAGCGGCGCTTTCGCTCTCACCAAAGAGCATTTAAATGCACACAATAAAAACAAGAACTACGCCCATATGTTTTCGCGCCAAACAATCGAAACAACTCACTCAAGCATCATAGAGAGCGACGCTTGCGCTCTCTCAGCATCTGAACCTTCGGCGCAAAAACAAAACGAAAGCGCGTCTCTGCAAGCCCTAGAACGTTTGCCGCCAAACATGCACACAAGCACACATGACAAAAAGAGAGATGCTTACTCTCTCCCGCCGACAAAGCCGACAACGCCGAAACAAAACGCAAAACGAAACACAAACACAAACAGCAAACCAAACGAAGCTACCCTGACCGACGCCAACACCAAAACAAAAACGAGGTGGAACGTTGTGAGTTGCTGCGGACACCGCAACTCTACAGTTATACCCGATACTAAGTCAGTATGGCTCTCCTGCGGCAGACGCCGCTAATATTGAACCACACGACAAAGATTGCGTGCGAGAGAGACAGAAAATCAGTCTTAGCGTGACGTTGGGCGCTGCGTAGCCACTGAAAATTGATTTCTTGCTTTTGGCTACAAAAATGATCCGATCTGATCCAGATTCAGCAATCTGATAGATATGGTCATTATCTATGATTCTGCGTTTTTGTTTTCTCGAATGTGCAATATTGTGGATGCAACAGACTTTCGTCCTTTGTGGTGGCGGAAGGGGGTGGGGCGAAATTCTGAGATATACGTTTTATAGTGAGATCTAACAGAAGTGCGGCTACCAAATTTGGTTACTCTAGCCTTAATAGTCTCTGAGAGTTGTGGATGCCCCAGATTTTCGTCCTTTGCGGGGGCGGAAGGGGGTGTGGCGACGTTTTGAAATATTTTTGTAGCAGTGACATATCACAGAAGTCTGGATCCAAAACATCGTTGCTCTAGCTCTAATAGTCTTTGAGCACTAGGCGCTGAAGGGGACGGACGGACGGACGGACGGACGGACGGACGGAAGGACAGACGGACAGACAGACAGGGCTCAATCGACTCGGCTATTGATGCTGATCAAGAATATATATACTTTATGGGGTCGGAAACGATTCCTTCTGGACGTTACACACATCCACTTTTACCACAAATCTAATATACCCCAATACTCATTTTGAGTATCGGGTATAAAAACAAGTCTGCAGCGATGTGCATAAATGATGTCATCAATGTGGTGGCGGCAAAGAAAAAGAACAAGGAACACGTTACTCTTTTGGTTGTTGACCTCAACAATGCCTACAATTGTGTCAACCTGAAATTCTTAAAAAGACTAATGGAAAACGAGGGGGAACGTTGTGAGTTGCTGCGGACACCGCAACTCTACAGTTATACCCGATACTAAGTCAGTATGGCTCTCCTCCGGCAGACGCCGCTAATATTAAACGACACGACAAAGAGTGCGTGCGAGAGAGACAGAAAATCAGACTGAGCGTGACGTCGGGTGCTGCGTAGCCAGTGCAAATTGATTTGTTCCTTTTGGCTATAAAAATGATCTGATCTGATCCAGATTCAGCAATCTGATAGATATGGTCATTATCTATGATTCTGCCTTTTTAGTTTTCTTGTATCCTCAAAATTGTGGATGCAACAGATTTTCGTCCTTTGTGGGGGCGGAAGTGGGCGGGGCGAAGTTTTGAAATATTTTTGTAGCAGTGACATATCACAGAAGTCTGGATCCAAAACATCGTTGCTCTAGCTCTTATAATCTTTGAGCACTAGGCGCTGAAGGGGACGGACGGACGGACGGACGGACGGACGGACGGACGGACGGACGGACGGACGGACGGACGGACGGACAGACGGACAGACAGACAGGGCTCAATCGACTCGGCAAATTGATGCTGATCAAGAAACGATTCCTTCAGGACGTTACACACATCCACTTTTACCACAAATCTAATATACCCCAATACTCATTTTGATAATCGGGTATAAAAACAAGTCTGCAGCGATGTGCATAAATGATGTCATCAATGTGGTGGCGGCAAAGAAAAAGAACAAGGAACACGTTACTCTTTTGGTTGTTGACCTCAACAATGCCTACAATTGTGTCAACCTGAAATTCTTAAAAAGACTAATGGAAAACGAGGGGGAACGTTGTGAGTTGCTGCGGACACCGCAACTCTACAGTTATACCCGATACTAAGTCAGTATGGCTCTCCTCCGGCAGACGCCGCTAATATTAAACGACACGACAAAGAGTGCGTGCGAGAGAGACAGAAAATCAGACTGAGCGTGACGTCGGGTGCTGCGTAGCCAGTGCAAATTGATTTGTTCCTTTTGGCTATAAAAATGATCTGATCTGATCCAGATGCAGCAATCTGATAGATATGGTCATTATCTATGATTCTGCCTTTTTAGTTTTCTTGTATCCTCAAAATTGTGGATGCAACAGATTTTCGTCCTTTGTGGGGGCGGAAGTGGGCGGGGCGAAGTTTTGAAATATTTTTGTAGCAGTGACATATCACAGAAGTCTGGATCCAAAACATCGTTGCTCTAGCTCTTATAATCTTTGAGCACTAGGCGCTGAAGGGGACAGACAGACAGGGCTCAATCGACTCGGCAAATTGATGCTGATCAAGAAACGATTCCTTCTGGACGTTACACACATCCACTTTTACCACAAATCTAATATACCCCAATACTCATTTTGATAACCCGACAGATGGAGTCAGAGCAAGAGTCGCCGACGGTTGGTCAACAGTGTGAGGTCCAACAACATAGGGAGCCACAAATGACGGAGTCAGAAAGACAACAGATGGAGACGGAGAATCCTCAGCCGCAACATCAGCCAGCCATTAATACAAATTTAACGCCCGTTCAACCGCCAATACGTAGCACCAAGGTCCCTACACTCTTCCTGCCCCTGGTGCCAGCAATTGTACCCCTCATAAATAAATTGAACAGCAATCAGAACGTAGGGAAATTTACGACCAAATCCATGGCCAACAGTACTCTGAGTCCAGTGTGACGACATGGCTACGTATAACGCCATCCAGAATGCCCTTGCCGAAGATGACACCCAACTCCATACACACCAGCCGCGCAGTGACAGGGGCTACCGTGTCATAGTTCGGCATCTGCACCACACTACGCCAAGCAGCTGGATAACTGATGAGCTGGAACGGATCGGATATACTGCCCGGTTTATCCGATGCCTAAAACATAGATTCAATGGGAGGCCACTAAACATATTTGAGGTGGAAATACAGCCAAGGCGGATGGCGGCCATGAGGCAATACTTGCCATAAAACAACTGGCCAACCAATGCGTTTCGTTCGAGAGACAAGCCAAGCCACGCGACCCAGCTCAGTGTCATCGGTGTCAGGAATTTGGCCAGGAATTTGAGGGGCAGATCACCCCTCAACAGCCTGCAGGAAACCCAGGCAGGAAGACCCTAAATGCGCAAATTGTAGCGGCAAGCATGTGAGTTGCTATAAAGGATGTGCCGCCTTCAAAAAGGCTCGCAGTCTGCTAAGGGCAAACAGGCTCATCGCTGAGCAGCAGCAGTATCAACAGCAACGCCAGCAGCCACAGCAGCCAACTGACCAACAACAACGTCCACAAACTCAGCAGCCGAGTCGCCAATCCCAGCAACAACAACAGCAGACAGCAAACACAGGCACCAGAGGCAATGGCAGGCCTTCCTACAGCAGGGTGTTGCGGTCTGGGAATGCTGAGCAGCAGCAGCAGCCACGCGCGGCAGAACGGCAACAGCCGAAGAGCAGTCGTCGTCCTTCCCAGCAACAGCAGCCCCATATCCACGCAGCAGCAGCCATCTCAAAAGAAGCGGCCACAACACCAACCCCAACAGCAACAGCAGCATTCAAGCGGCCGACAGGGGGCCAAACCAGCAGCACCAACACCAGCTGCAGCAGCAACGCCCAACACCCGCAGGCCCTTGTATAGCCGAGTTGCGCAAGCCAATCCGGCCGAAAACCATTTGGCCAAGATCCAGCAGAAGCTAAGGGATGAGCAGCAGCAGCAACAAAAACAGCAGCAGCGCGGACACAATTTGGGTCGGCAGCACCAGCAGCAGCACCAGCATCGCGGCCATCATTCCCAGCCACAGGCCAAGGGGCGCCAATGCCAGCGCGATCAACGGGTGCAGCCAACTCCAAAACGTTTCCAGACACCGAGAAATCCCCAGCATCAGCAGCAGCCAGCCGTCCAATGCGATGGCAAGTGTGTGGAAATGCTAAAAGAGTACGCCGTTAAAATTGAAAATTTAGAGAAAAGACTGCAAGAACTTACCACACTAATTACAAACCTGACTGAAGCAAAGGGCAGTGGCTCAGCAGTGGCCAACCCTCCAACACAGACACCAGCAGCAGCACCAACACCTCCAAGACCCGCCGCCAATACACAACCTGACGCCGCAGCCGTATCGGAGGACTCTGATATGGACTGCGAAGCACTCAGCGACGATGGCGACGACCAGTGGACGGACCACGATTCATTTGACGACGAGATAGCGGAGGAGATCATGGACGCCTACGGTAGCTTCTACTCTGACGTCTTTTGATGAGCCCAAAAGTCGGTCCTGAGGCAGCCACTAAAAACAGATGGAAAACATTAACTCACATGACCGCGAACAATTACCAATACGTACTCACCTGACACGCCATCGACAGAGCTGCCCCACCAGCAGATGCCACGACAAATAGACCAAACTTTTGCTGCTAATTTGACGACATTCTTAGAATATATTGACGACTCTCCTGACAATTCACCGCACAGGTCCAGAGCAGCCACTGAAATAAAACAAAATGACGTCAATTCGCATACCAACAAAATATGGACAAAACTCACAATAATCACACGTACCTGCCACGCCTCCGACGGATCTGCCCCTTCAGCAGCTGCCCCGTCATCAACACCACACATTTGATGCCAATTGGACGACATTTTAGGATTTATTGACGACGCTCCTGACAATCCACCGCACAGGTCCAGAGCAGCCACTGTAAACAAACCAAAAATGACGTCAATACACACATCAACACAAAATGGTCCAAACACACACAAAACATACGTACCTGCCACGCCTCCGATAGAGCTGCCTCTCCAGCAGTTGCCACGTCAATTTCGCCATCCAATTCCTGCCAAATGGGCGAAATTTGAAGGCCCTATCGCCGTCGCCAACAACATCCAGTCCACAGGCTGCCGCTAAAAGGAGAAAAACATCAATACACACATCAACACAAAATAGCCAATACTTCTACTAATCACACTTACCTGACAATACACTCACAGATCAGCCTCTCCAGTACCTGCCTCGCCACCAGCCGCAGCATTGTGTTGCAAGTTGGGCCCAATTTGGACGCCCCTCCGATTACGCTGCCGTCAACCGATGGCCGTGACGTCACGCCATCATCATCACAAAACAGCAGCAGCAATCCAACGACGAGGCCAGCCAATTCAGACGACAATGGCCAGCGCGCCATCTCCATCTACATCGACAGTGCATCCTGGGTGGCCGGACCAGCAGCCACTCGGATGCAGCCAATCCGCACTCATTTGCGGCCATTTCCACTGGTCAACGCACCCTGATTGGCCGGACCAGTGCCAATCCCCAGATCTCCAGGTAGAAGCAACGTGGGCGGCCGGACCAGAGTCGCTCGCCAAACACCATCACCATTCACGCCAACTCCTGGATCCTGCCTCTGCCAATTCTGATGCCGCAGATGCGTGTTCTGCTGCATCACACACACGTGCACCTATAGCGCTGAGGCGGATGCGCCCTGTGCAATCCGCACTGCTCCGGACGACGACGATGATCCTCCAGTACCTGAAATAGAAAATAAATAGAATTAAATTAGTCTATAAATGTCATTAATGTTGCAATTTTGTTCAATACTCATCTCTTTGTGACCACCTGTTTGTATAAATGTACGTCAATTGTTGCGAATGTCAAAATAGGGCTGCCGGACTGATAGAATGTAAACATGTCTCTAGATGTTAATGTTAATGTCAATTGCCCGCAAAAATTCAAAAGAACATTATTGTTGTATGTCAAGCTTAAATGTAAATTGCCAATGTAAGGGTAATAAGAAAAAGCTGAAATAAATTCCGCCAGTAGCAAATCTGGCGGGCGAGTGTGCGCAACTTGGTCGTGCACTCGCATTAAATTACATTACAAAAAAAAAAAAAGTGACTTGTGTTTTGTTTTTATTTGTGGAATTTTAAATGCTTTAAAATACATGTATAAACCGGGAAATGAACTATATGTGCCATATAATTGCAATTAATGCAATCTAATCATCTGTGATCGGCGCCGTAATACAGTGAAGCCAATAAACTCAATAAACTCTGGACCACTCAGCTAAAATCTAGCTGCAATAAAAGAGGAAAGAAAATCAAGGCTACTGACGCAACTGGACCAGGCCACCATACTGACGCACTTGCTCCAAGATTGACGACCTACAATATGGATTTATTGGACAACTCGGCAAGAAAAACATCAGCCGAAGCGGGTGAGTTGGAGATGGACTCGCCAGAGAGTTCCCAGAGTTCCTTGGGAGCGACGGTTCTGGAGTTTGAGCGTCGCTTCTTGGACAGGAGTCTATATGTAAAAAAAATGCCGCCAATCCCAAAAAAAAAAAACTGACGCCTGCATACATGAACAAAGACACCGACAAAGACGCCGACAAAAATTGCTTCCAGAAGCGAAAGCGCAACGGCTGCCAAAGATAGCGGCGCTTTCGCTCTCACCAAAGAGCATTTAAATGCACACAATAAAAACAAGAACTACGCCCATATGTTTTCGCGCCCAATAGAAACAACTCACTCAAGCATCATAGAGAGCGACGCTTGCGCTCTCTCAGCATCTGAACCCTCGGCGCAAAAACAAAACGAAAGCGCGTCTCTGCATGCCCTAGAACGTTTGCCGCCAAACATGCACACAAGCACACATGACAAAAAGAGAGATGCTTGCTCTCTCCCGCCGACAAAGCCGACAACGCCGAAACAAAACGCAAAACGAAACACAAACACAAACAGCAAACCAAAGGAAGCTACCCTGACCGACGCCAACACCAAAACAAAAACAAACACATTGACTTATGCCGAACCTTTAACCGGCATACAACAAAACAATGACCAGCAACAGCAAAAACAATTGACGACAGCAAAAGGTACCACTACTAGCAGGAGCAGAAAATGCTTGTTACCTACATTGACACAGGCGGACGCACACAATGTAAAAGAATGGCTAAATAATGTGCCTCCGCTGTTGGATAATGAGCCGCCCCTGCCCCTGCCCCTTACCCCTATAGCAAAGGCCAACTTGACCGAAAATTCGTTTCGCTCGCCGCTCAAACGAAGATGCGCGGCGATCGAAACGGATTCGGATGATGACGTTTATGCCTGCCTGACATTATGTTCAAGAGCCGATTTGCCAAAAGACTACATCAGGAGACCCGACAGATGGAGTCAGAGCAAGAGTCGCCGACGGTTGGTCAACAGCCGCAACATCAGCCAGCCATTAATACAAATTTAACGCCCGTTCAACCGCCAATACGTAGCACCAAGGTCCCTACACTCTTCCTGCCCCTGGTGCCAGCAATTGTACCCCTCATAAATAGATTGAACAGCAATCAGAACGTAGGGAAATTTACGACCAAATCCATGGCCAACAGTGGACTCAGAGTCCAGTTTGACGACATGGCTACGTATAACGCCATCCAGAATGCCCTTGCCGAAGATGACACCCAACTCCATACACACCAGCCGCGCAGTGACAGGGGCTACCGTGTCATAGTTCGGCATCTGCACCACACTACGCCAAGCAGCTGGATAACTGATGAGCTGGAACGGCTCGGATATACTGCCCGGTTTATCCGATGCCTAAAACATAGATTCAATACAGCCCAAGGCGGATGGCGGCCATGAGGCAATACTTGCCATAAAACAACTGGCCAACCAATGCGTTTCGTTCAAAAGACAAGCCAAGTCAGGAATTTGGCCATACAAAAAATTATTGTAGACGGCCATTTAAATGCATGAAATGCGCAGGAGATCACCCCTCAACAGCCTGCAGGAAACCCAGGCAGGAAGACCCTAAATGCGCAAATTGTAGCGGCAATCATGTGAGTTGCTATAAAGGATGTGCCGCCTTCAAAAAGGCTCGCAGTCTGCTAAGGGCAAACAGGCTCATCGCTGAGCAGCAGCGGCAGCAGTATCAACAGCCACGCCAGCAGCCAACTGACCAACAACGTCCACAAACTCAGCAGCCGAGTCGCCAATCCCAGCAACAACAACAGCAGACAGCAAACACAGGCACCAGAGGCAATGGCAGGCCTTTCTACAGCAGGGTGTTGCGGTCTGGGAATGCTGAGCAGCAGCAGCAGCCACGCGCGGCAGAACGGCAACAGCCGAAGAGCAGTCGTCGTCCTTCCCAACAACAGCAGCCCCATATCCACGCCCCCAAGCAGCAGCAGCCATCTCAAAAGAAGCGGCCTCAACACCAACAGCAACAGCAGCATTCAAGCGGCAGACAGGGGGCCAAACCAGCAGCACCATCACCAGCAGCAGCAGCAACGCCCAACACCCGCAGGCCATTGTATAGCCGAGGTGCTCAAGCCAATCCGGCCGAAAACCATTTGGCCAAGATCCAGCAGAAGCTAAGGGATGAGCAGCAGCAGCAACAAAAACAGCAGCAGCGCGGACACAATTTGGGTCGGCAGCACCAGCAGCAGCACCAGCATCGCGGCCATCATTCCCAGCCACAGGCCAAGGGGCGCCAATGCCAGCACGATCAACGGGTGCAGCCAACTCCAAAACGTTTCCAGACACCGAGAAATCCCCAGCATCAGCAGCAGCCAGCCGTCCAATGCGATGGCAAGTGTGTGGAAATGATAAAAGAGTACGCCGTTAAAATTGAAAATTTAGAGAAAAGACTGCAAGAACTTACCACACTAATTACAAACCTGACTGAAGCAAAGGGCAGTGGCTCAGCAGTGGCCAATCCTCCAACACAGACACCAGCAGCAGCACCAACACCTCCAAGACCCGCCGCCAATACACAACCTGACGCCGCAGCCGTATCGGAGGACTCTGATATGGACTGCGAAGCACTCAGCGACGATGGCGACGACCAGTGGACGGACCACTATTCATTTGACGACGAGATAGCGGAGGAGATCATGGACGCCTACGGTAGCTTCTACTCTGACGTCTTTTGATGAGCCCAAAAGTCGGTCCTGAGGCAGCCACTAAAAACAGATGGAAAACATTAACTCACATAACCACGAAAAATGACCAATACGTACTCACCTGACACGCCATCGACAGAGCTGCCCCACCAGCAGATGCCACGACAAATAAACCAAACTTTTGCTGCTAATTTGACGACATTCTTAGAATATATTGACGACTCTCCTGACAATTCACCGCACAGGTCCAGAGCAGCCACTGAAATAAAACAAAATGACGTCACTTCGCATACCAACAAAATATGGACAAAACTCACAATAATCACACGTACCTGCCACGCCTCCGACGGATCTGCCCCTTCAGCAGCTGCCCCGTCATCAACACCACACATTTGATGCCAATTGGACGACATTTTAGGATTTATTGACGACGCTCCTGACAATCCACCGCACAGGTCCAGAGCAGCCACTGTAAACAAACCAAAAATGACGTCAATACACACATCAACACAAAATGGTCCAAACACACACAAAACATACGTACCTGCCACGCCTCCGATAGAGCTGCCTTTCCAGCAGTTGCCACGTCAATTTCGCCATCCAATTCCTGCCAAATGGGCGAAATTTGAAGGCCCTATCGCCGTCGCCAACAACATCCAGTCCACAGGCTGCCGCTAAAAGGAGAAAAACATCAATACACACATCAACACAAAATAGCCAATACTTCTACTAATCACACTTACCTGACAATACACTCACAGATCAGCCTCTCCAGTACCTGCCTCCCCACCAGCCGCAGCATTGTGTTGCAAGTTGGGCCCAATTTGGACGCCCCTCCGATTACGCTGCCGTCAACCGATGGCCGTGACGTCACGCCATCATCATCACAAAACAGCAGCAGCAATCCAACGACGAGGCCAGCCAATTCAGACGACAATGGCCAGCGCGCCATCTCCATCTACATCGACAGTGCATCCTGGGTGGCCGGACCAGCAGCCACTCGGATGCAGCCAATCCGCACTCATTTGCGGCCATTTCCACTGGTCAACGCACCCTGATTGGCCGGACCAGTGCCAATCCCCAGATCTCCAGGTAGAAGCAACGTGGGCGGCCGGACCAGAGTCGCTCGCCAAACACCATCACCATCACCATTCACGCCAACTCCTGGATCCAGCCTCTGCCAATTCTGATGCCGCAGATGCGTGATCTGCTGCATCACACACACGTGCACATATAGCGCAGAGGCGGATGCGCCCTGTGCCATCCACAGTGCTCCAGACGACGACGATGATCCTCCAGTACCTGAAATAGAAAATAAATAGAATTAAATTAGTCTATAAATGTCATTAATGTTGCAATTTTGTTCAATACTCATCTCTTTGTGACCACCTGTTTGTATAAATGTACGTCAATTGTTGCGAATGTCAAAATAGGGCTGCCGGACTGATAGAATGTAAACATGTCTCTAGATGTTAATGTTAATGTCAATTGCCCGCAAAAATTCAAAAGAACATTATTGTTGTAAGTCAAGCTTAAATGTAAATTGCCAATGTAAGGGTAATAAGAAAAAGCTGAAATAAATGCCGCCAGTAGCAAATCTGGCGGGCGAGTGTGCGCAACTTGGTCGTGCACTCGCATTAAATTACATTACAAAAAAAAAAAAAGTGACTTGTGTTTTGTTTTTTTTTTTGGAATTTTAAATGCTTTAAAATACATGTATAAACCGGGAAATGAACTATATGTGCCATATAATTGCAATTAATGCAATCTAATCATCTGTGATCGGCGCCGTAATACAGTGAAGCCAATAAACTCAATAAACTCTGGACCACTCAGCTAAAATCTAGCTGCAATAAAAGAGGAAAGAAAATCAAGGCTACTGACGCAACTGGACCAGGCCACCATACTGACGCACTTGCTCCAAGATTGACGACCTACAATATGGATTTATTGGACAACTCGGCAAGAAAAACATCAGCCGAAGCGGGTGAGTTGGAGATGGAGTCGCCAGAGAGTTCTCCGAGTTCCTTGAGAGCGACGGTTCTGGAGTTTGAGACATATGTAAAAAAAAATGCCGCCAATCACAAAAAAAAAAAACTGACGCCTGCATACATGAACAATCATCAAAGACACCGACAAAGACGCCGACAAAAATTGCTCCCAGAAGCGAAAGCGCAACGGCTGCCAAAGATAGCGGCGCTTTCGCTCTCACCAAAGAGCATTTAAATGCACACAATAAAAACAAGAACTACGCCCATATGTTTTCGCGCCAAACAATCGAAACAACTCACTCAAGCATCATAGAGAGCGACGCATGCGCTCTCTCAGCATCTGAACCCTCGGCGCAAAAACAAAACGAAAGCGCGTCTCTGCAAGCCCTAGAACGTTTGCCGCCAAACATGCACACAAGCACACATGACAAAAAGAGAGATGCTTGCTCTCTCCCGCCGACAAAGCCGACAACGCCGAAACAAAACGCAAAACGAAACACAAACACAAACAGCAAACCAAACGAAGCTACCCTGAACTACGCCAACACCAAAACAAAAACGAGGGGAACGTTGTGATTTGCTGCGGACACCGCAACTCTACGGTTATACCCGATACTAAGTCAGTATGGCTCTCCTCCGGCAGACGCCGCTAATATTAAACGACACGACAATGATTGCGTGCGAGAGAGACAGAAAATCAGTCTGAGCGTGACGTCGGGCGCTGCGTAGCCACTGCAAATTGATTTGTTCCTATTGGCTATAAAAATGATCTGATCTGATCCAGATTCAGCAATCTGATAGATATGGTCATTATCTATGATTCTGCGTTTTTAGTTTTCTCGAATGTGCAATATTGTGGATGCAACAGATTTTCGTTCTTTGTGTGGGCGGAAGGGGGTGGGGCGAAATTTTGAGATACACGTTTTATAGTAAGATCTAACAGGAGTGCGGATACCAAATTTGGTTCCTCTAGCCTTAATAGTCTCTAAGATTTTTGAATATCCCCAGATTTTCGTCTTTTGCGGGGGCGGAAGGGGGTGAGGCGAAATTTTGAAACAAACTCGTCTCGGTCCGATAAATTAGGAGTGTGGATACCAAATTTGGTTGCTCTAGCTTTTATAGTCTCTGAGATCTAGGCGCTAACATTCTACTCTAAGCAAAGCCGACTATGCTACTTGTGTGTTAGAGAGAGACAGGGCGAGAAAAAATGAAATTGTTTTCTTGATGCTGGCTATAATAATGATACAATCCAATTCAGATTCCGCAGTCTTAAAGATATAGTCATTCTCTACAATTCTACGTTTCTGGTTTTCTTATATCCTTAAAATTGTGGATGCCACAGATTTTCGCCTTTTGTGGGGCGGAAGTGGGCGGGGCAAAATTTTGAAATATTCTTGTAGCAGTGACATATCACAGAAGTCTGGATCCAAAACATCGTTGCTCTCGCTCTTAATAGTCTTTGAGCACTAGGCGCTGAAGGGGACGGACAGACGGACAGACGGACGGACGGACAGACGGACAGACGGACAGACAGACATGGCTCAATCGACTCGGCTATTGATGCTGATCAAGAATATATATACTTTATGGGGTCGGAAACGATTCCTTTTGGACGTTACACACATCCACTTTTACCACAAATCTAATATACCCCAATACTCATTCTGAGTATCGGGTATAACAAACACATTGACTTATGCCGAACCTTTAACCGGCATACAACAAAACAATGACCAGCAACAGCAAAAACAATTGACGACACCAAAAGGTACCACCACTAGCAGGAGCAGAAAATGCTTGTTACCTACATTGACACAGGCGGACGCACACAATGTAAAAGAATGGCTAAATAATGTGCCTCCGCTGTTGGATAATGAGCCGCCCTGCCCCTGCCCCTTACCCCTATAGCAAAGGCCAACTTGACCGAAAATTCGTTTCGCTCGCCGCTCAAACGAAGATGCGCGGCGATCGAAACGGATTCGGATGATGACGTTTATGCCTGCCTGACATTATGTTCAAGAGCCGATTTGCCAAAAGACTACATCAGGAGACCCGACAGATGGAGTCAGAGCAAGAGTCGCCGACGGTTGGTCAACAGCCGCAACATCAGCCAGCCATTAATACAAATTTAACGCCCGTTCAACCGCCAATACGTAGCACCAAGGTCCCTACACTCTTCCTGCCCCTGGTGCCAGCAATTGTACCCCTCATAAATAGATTGAACAGCAATCAGAACGTAGGGAAATTTACGACCAAATCCATGGCCAACAGTGGACTCAGAGTCCAGTTTGACGACATGGCTACGTATAACGCCATCCAGAATGCCCTTGCCGAAGATGACACCCAACTCCATACACACCAGCCGCGCAGTGACAGGGGCTACCGTGTCATAGTTCGGCATCTGCACCACACTACGCCAAGCAGCTGGATAACTGATGAGCTGGAACGGCTCGGATATACTGCCCGGGTTTATCCGATGCCTAAAACATAGATTCAATGGGAGGCCACTAAACATATTTGAGGTGGAAATACAGCCCAAGGCGGATGGCGGCCATGAGGCAATACTTGCCATAAAACAACTGGCCAACCAATGCGTTTCGTTCGAGAGACAAGCCAAGCCACGCGACACAGCTCAGTGTCATCGGTGTCAGGAATTTGGCCATACAAAAAATTATTGTAGACGGCCATTTAAATGCATGAAATGCGCAGGAGATCACCCCTCAACAGCCTGCAGGAAACCCAGGCAGGAAGACCCTAAATGCACCAATTGTAGCGGCAAGCATGTGAGTTGCTATAAAGGATGTGCCGCCTTCAAAAAGGCTCGCAGTCTGCTAAGGGCAAACAGGCTGAGCAGCAGCGCAGACAGCGCGCCGTCTCCAGCAGCTTCATCAAGAGCTTTGCTCTCTACTCGATCTTTGTGCTTACGTTTAGTCTGTGCTTCTACATACTGTTTGGCAAGCCCCAGGTGGATTCCTCCTCTCCGAAGGACAGCACGCCAGAGCCAGCAAAGGAGGGAGAAGATGATGGTCACTTCAACACATTCTCCGTGCCCATCGAGGCGCTCATCAAGACGATTGTGATGCTCACGGGAGAATTTGATGCCGGTGACATAAAGTTTGACAGCGTCTACACTTACCTGATCTTCCTGCTCTTTGTGTTTTTCATGACCATTGTGCTGTTCAATCTCCTGAATGGTCTGGCTGTCAGCGATACTCAGGTGGGCTTATATTTCCTTTTCTTCCTCGGCTTTATCCAACTGTTATCCATCAAGGCCCAGGCGGAACTGAACGGCGCCATTGTCCGCACCAATCTGCTGACCCGCTACGAGCAAGTTCTCACTGGCCGAGATGGACACGCTCAGACCTCATCGTCCCAGTTGAACAAAGGCAGTCGGTTCGCTCGAGGAAGACCATGAGCTAGTCACCGGTTCAATCGTAATTTTCTTCATGCTTTTCTTGAGTTTCACGCCCTCGTGGCTTTTCCCACACTTGGGACCCCACTAGGCAGAAAAGCGAAAGGAGAGAAAATCTTCACTGATGAATCGCCTGATCGGATCGGATGGGCTGTTATATACTCACAACACATACTCATTGGCCGCATTTGCGAATCGCTGGGCTGTAAACAAGCTTGAATTGAAAGAGTGTCGGCACTTCGGTGTGCCAAAGATACATATCTTTACCCCTTGAATCAGCTTGTGTTGATTTTTCTGCCGTGCATTGCACTTTTGAGCTCAGGTCCTAAACGAGAGTCACACACCACACACATGCACATTATTATCATTATCATCATCATTATGATAATGACTGTGAGCGAACGATGCTGATGAAGCCTCATTGTCAATGTCGAAAGTTCTGGGATTGGTTAAGGAAACCCAAGGTGGGATATGAAAAGTGTTGCGTTCTGCTCTGGCATAGAATCCCAGCTTTAATATTAGGGGGATTCCCCTTCCAAGCAACGATGCGACAATCAACGGACATTGATTAACAACTGTATGTACATATGCATCTACAGTGGGTACACAGCAAGGCAGGCGCGATTAGATACAGGCCAGCGCCGAGCAGCGTAGACACCCAGTACCCTGCCACCCTCCGAGGGAAACAGAGAGCGATGAAGGGGGATCTGTGTGTGCGTATCCAATGAATTAATATTTCATTCTAGAACGCAGTTGTCTGCGTTAGTTGGGCACACACACACATAGTACATATATGCTGGCAGCGTTCCCATTCAATCTACTCGACGGCTGATGCACGCCAGTAGCCCCCGCTGGAAACTTCCGCAGATTCTGGAACGCAGAGGATGCGGGCTATCGGCGACAGGGGAATACTTTTAAGCAGAAAGATAGGGCGAGTTCATATTATTGCCAATTTAATGCAAGAAAAATAAAGAGAGTGGAGTGGGCGATGCCAAAGGCAGAAGAAAGAAAGGCCGTAAACCAAAAGAAGAAGGCCTGTCTCGCTCTCTCTCGTGGGAATTGACTTTGAATTTCGAATATTTCGGTATCTATTTTCATTGCGGCCAAAAACGGAGAGACGATTCCGTGTATTGCGATGCCAGCATCAACGAAAATAGATGCCCAAGTGGAAGTGCAAACATCTCTGAGGGGAGGGGTGGAGTGTCGGGCGTGTGGCCGTGTGTCTTCTGTCAGTGTGTGATTGGATACTGCTTTCTGCTCGATGGCTGCCCCTAGAGCACGAGGTGCAGGCGTATCTGGAACACCAGCTGCTCGACGGTCTTCTTCAGGAGCGCCGCCAGGGACAGGATGAATCCCAGGAGGCTGAGGGAGAACAGCCAGGGCGTGGTAATGAGCACGGCAAAGAAGACGAGCGTCTCGTCGCCCCGGGCATTGGCCATGCGCCAGAGCAACTGGCGCTGGATGGTGCGCAGCTTGAACTTGCTGTTCCACAATCGGTGGCGCTTCGAGCCGACGGTTTCGTTGAAGCCCACGGTCTTCTCGACCAGCCAGAACACCGCGCAGCACAGCAGTTGCAGCACCAGCAGCACGACCTTGACCACAGCGGTCTCCAAGACGAGGTGGTACAAGGCCACCATGCGCTGACGGTGCTCCGGCTGCATTGTGGAGAGCACGACTGCGACCCTGGGGGAAGGGCCGTCGGAGAGCTCCTCCCACTCCGAGTCCGACTCGGTGCGCTCTATCGAGCTGAACTCGCTCCAATAACAACAAAAACGACAACGTATCCTGGTGGCCGGACCAGCAGCCACTCGGATGCGGCCAATAAAACAATTCGTTGGCATCACATTTCGATGTCAATGCCAACACACTGGACAATGCATCTCGGGTGGCCGGACCACTGCCACTCGGTCTGCTGCACCCAACCAACGACAGATGCAGCGTGGGCGGCCGGACTTGAGCCGCTCGCCATCAACACCATCATTGCCCACGATGCGCGCCAATACAAACATCCAGCCAATAAACAACACACAGGGGGACAACAGAGCCGGCCGGTATACGGCGTAATGTTCGCATTGCGTTTGTTATGCCGGCCGGTGCTTCGTTGTAGTTGTCCTCCTGTTAGAAATAAAATAAATATAATTAATATGTTTATATGTTGTAAATGTATGTCAATTATCGTTTATTTTACCTTGTCTGCATCAATGTATTTGTTGTAGATGTCAGACCTGTTGTTTCTGTAGTTTTTGCATGTCCGTAGATAGTTTGTCCATAGTTTTAGTACTTGCCTGTGATATTAGGAATAAGTTTTTGTAAATTAATGTAGTTTTCTGTAGATAATTGTATATTTTTCTTAGTTTTCTAATTAGTTTTACCTTCTTACTCTTCTTCCGAACCTATCTACCATTCCCATAATTCCCCTTGACACGTGGTATTACTAAAAATACCACGCAAATACCAGACTCTGACCGATAACACACCAAAAAGCCATTTCAAATTTAAAATGCATTTATCAATGCCCAGTGTGTTATCGGTCGCAACTTCGGCAATTATGCCCAGCCAATCCCACAACTTAAAATGCCACCAAAGACCAAATGAGGCTGAGCAGGAACAAAATAAACACTGCCATCCTTCGCCACTCTGCCAAATGCCCCAATAAAGCCATTTCAACCGCCCACATGATGCTATGCGGTCTACTCTTCGGAGCGTCACGCGCCCGGATCGTAAGATCCGGAAGTTTACAGTATCCGGGCGGTTATACGGGAGCAGGCATATTTCCCCCACCCCATCCCATCCCATCCCCCTACAACAGAGCAGCCAATACACACAGCACAAACATTAGACACGAGCCACTAATCAGCAACAACACGAAGCAATCAGCCACTAAACAAACGGCCATTCCAATTCTCCATTGCTTACTTATCGGTGCTGCTGCCCTCGGACCACTTTCATCTCACTCAATATTGGGGTGAGTGAAAGTGGAACCGGGGGTGAGAGCACCGGTAAATGACGATCAGCGATCGGGTCTCTCGAGTGTGGAGGAGAGAGTGTGGGAGTTGGCGGACATGTGAGAGTTCCACCATGAACCTCGTCCGGCACTCTCATCTCGTCCACCCGCTCGAGAGGTTGTGATCGTCGGACGTGCCATAACCGTTTCGTGTCGTGTCGCCTTTGATTGTTCTGTGCCGTGTCGCCGTTGACGTTTTTTCTGTGTTGCCCTGTTCTTTTTTGTGGTGTCTGTTGTGTGCCGTGCCGTGCCGTGCCGCCCTTCCTCCACCACACCCATTACTATCTGTGACAAGATTTGTTCCCGTGCACGTCACAAACCAAAAAAGAGCACCTCGTCGTCGTTGTGGCTGTGGCTGCCCTCTTGGAGAACCAGTGGCACTGTTCCGGCCACCAGCTGGGAGCCAGGAGTAGACGGCACACATATTACTGTGGCGACACGGGTCCGGCCGCCAAAGTGAAATGGATGTGAGTGTGGCACAGGTCCGGCCGCCCAAGTGTAATGGATGTTTGTGTGTGTGTGTGTGTATTTCCATTCCAGGTACACATGGCACTCTGAATGCCACGGCACCTGGTTCCAGCAACCAGTTGAGGGCAATGGCGGACATGACACACCTACTCGAACGGCACAGGTCCGGCCGCACAAGTGTAATGGATGTTTGTGTGTGTGTGTCTGAATGGCTGGCGGTAAGTATTTTGAGAGCCCTTTTTAATCGTATGTGTGGCTGATGGATTTTTCCTTTTCCAGGACCATAGGGCACTCTGAATGCCATGGCACTGGATCCGGCCACCAACTAAGGACGATGGCGGACACGACACACATAACTCGAACGGCACAGGTCCGGTCGCCCAAGTGTAATGGATGTTTGTGTGTGTGTGTCTGAATGGCTGGCGGTAAGTATTTTGAGAGCCCTTTTTAATCGTATGTGTGGCTGATGGATTTTTCCTTTTCCAGGACCATAGGGCACTCTGAATGCCATGGCACTGGATCCGGCCACCAACTAAGGACGATGGCGGACACGACACACATAACTCGAACGGCACAGGTCCGGCCGCCCAAGTGTAATGGATGTTTGTGTGTGTGTGTGTATTTCCACTCCAGGTACACATGGCACTCTGAATGCCACGGCACCTGGTTCCAGCAACCAGTTGAGGGCAATGGCGGACATGACACACCTACTCGAACGGCACGGGTCCGGCCGCCCAAGTGTAATGGGTGTTTGTGTGTGTGTGTCTGAATGGCTGGCGGTAAGTATTTTGAGAGCCCTTTTTAATCGTATGTGTGGCTGATGGATTTTTCCTTTTCCAGGACCATAGGGCACTCTGAATGCCATGACACTGGATCCGGCCACCAACTAAGGACGATGGCGGACACGACACACATAACTCGAACGGCACAGGTCCGGCCGCCCAAGTGTAATGGATGTTTGTGTGTGTGTGTGTGTATTTCCATTCCAGGTACACATGGCACTCTGAATGCCACGGCACCTGGTTCCAGCAACCAGTTGAGGGCAATGGCGGACATGACACACCTACTCGAACGGCACAGGTCCGGCCGCACAAGTGTAATGGATGTTTGTGTGTGTGTGTCTGAATGGCTGGCGGTAAGTATTTTGAGAGCCCTTTTTAATCGTATGTGTGGCTGATGGATTTTTCCTTTTCCAGGACCATAGGGCACTCTGAATGCCATGGCACTGGATCCGGCCACCAACTAAGGACGATGGCGGACATGACACACCTACTCAAACGGCACAGGTCCGGCCGCCCAAGTGTAATGGATGTTTGTGTGTGTGTGTCTGAATGGCTGGCGGTAAGTATTTTGAGAGCCCTTTTTAATCGTATGTGTGGCTGATGGATTTTTCCTTTTCCAGGAGCATAGGGCACTCTGAATGCCATGGCACTGGATCCGGCCACCAACTAAGGACGATGGCGGACACGACACACATAACTCGAACGGCACAGGTCCGGCCGCCCAAGTGTAATGGATGTTTGTGTGTGTGTGTGTATTTCCATTCCAGGTACACATGGCACTCTGAATGCCACGGCACCTGGTTCCAGCAACCAGTTGAGGGCAGTGGCGGACATGAAACACCTACTCGAACGGCACAGGTCCGGCCGCCCAAGTGTAATGGGTGTTTGTGTGTGTGTGTCTGAATGGCTGGCGGTAAGTATTTTGAGAGCCCTTTTTAATCGTATGTGTGGCTGATGGATTTTTCCTTTTCCAGGACCATAGGGCACTCTGAATGCCATGACACTGGATCCGGCCACCAACTAAGGACGATGGCGGACACGACACACATAACTCGAACGGCACAGGTCCGGCCGCCCAAGTGTAATGAGGGACTCCATTGAAAGCATCCGAGCGCTCTACGAGCTGGTGGCCATCCAGCTTCATGACGATAGGGCAAAGGCGGTGATCCGTACCCACCAGTCCTCCCCAACTTCGCCGTTGTTTAGGATAGCGGTGGAGGCAAAAAAGAAGCAGGAAAATGGGAAAGCACCGAAAAACAAGAGGAGCAAAGGGGTGGAAACCCAGACGAAAACCTGCGCGGTTGGAGTGGATGCGAAAACTCCAACTCCAGGAGATAACGACACAGGGGAGACACCGACGGCGCCTCCGAACAGGGAGTGGAGGAAAGTTGAAAGAAGGCCGAGAGTTAGGAAGCCGAAGCCTTCTAGGGTGATAACGGAGAAGGCACGCCCGGATGCCATCATCTTAGCGGCGAAAGACCCGAGCAGCTACGCAGAGATTCTGCGAAAGGTAAAAGGAGACGAGAAGCTACAAGGGCTAGGAGAGGCGGTGGCAAGAATCCGCCGCACCCAAAAGGGGGAACTCCTGCTCCAGCTCAGCAAATCAGGAGAGGTATCCTCGTCCTTCCAGAGTCTGGTCGGCGAGTCGCTAGGGGACGCAGCAGAGGTCCGCGCCCTCCAACAGCGAGTCATTGTTGAATGCAGCGACTTGGACGAGGTGACCACCAAGGAGGAGATAAGGGACGCCCTCATGTCCCAGGTCCAGTTGGCAAACGTGGCACTGGACGACATATCAATAAGGAGAGGGTACGGACAGACGCAGATTGCAACTGTCCGACTTCCGACAGAGGACGCCCGCAGGGCACTCAAAATACGAGGACTGAAGGTCGGCTGGGTAAGAGGCAGACTTAGGGAAAGGGTCAGCGTCACCAAATGCTTCCGCTGCATGGAGTTCGGCCACATGGCCAGACAGTGTAGGAGCGATGTAGATCGTTCTAAGCTGTGCCGGAGATGCGGGAAGGAGGACCACCTTGCAAAAGACTGCGACAAGGACCCCCAGTGCATGTTCTGCAAGGGAAAGAAGGAAGATTGGAGGCATATCGCAGGAAGCGGCAGGTGCCCCCTCTTTAGACAGGCACTTGCAAAGAGGATAGGATGAGGTGCATGCAGCTGAACCTTAACCACTGCGAGGTGGCACAGGCACTACTGAGCCAAGACGCCAGGGAGAGGAAACCGGACGTGGTCATCGTATGCGAACCATACAAACCGGTGCCAGGCAGCGTTTGGGCACAAAGTAAGTGCAGGAAGGCCGCGATCTGGGGCGTCGAGACCCCGCCGCTCGATGTGGATTCGTCAAAGGAGGGCTTTGTAAGAGCTAGACTCAAGGGTGTAACTTTCTACAGTTGTTACGCACCGCGGAGTTGGGACCTGTCGCGTTTCAAAACTATGTTGGAACACATTGCGGAAGACACTCGTGGGAGGACACCCTTTGTCATCGCAGGGGACTTTAATGCGTGGGCCGTCGAATGGGGCAGCAAAGAGACCAACGCAAGAGGGCACTGCCTACTGGAGCAGTTCTCGTCTCTCGACGTCGGACTGGCAAACGACGGGAAAAAGATGACCTTCTGCAGGGCGGGAAGATCCTCAATAATAGATCTGACCTTTCTGAGCAGTTCGCTATGTAGACATTCCACCTGGAGAGTGGGTGACGAATTCACATTTAGCTACCACCAGGCGATACACTTTGAGCTCGGACAGCGCAACAGAGTCCCCAGGAAGCCAAAAACAACGGGGCCAAAGTGGAAGGATAGTCTACTGGACGTCGCAGCCTTCTCGGACTCCTTCAGGCAACACGAGTGGAACCTAGCTGGTATCTCAGCGGAGGAAGCGGCACGGGAACTGACGCAGAGGATAGCCGACGCATGCGATCAGTCCATGCCAAGGAGGAAGCCGAGGAAGACGAGGAAGACCTTGCTACTGGTGGACGCAGGAAATAGGCGAGCTTAGAAGGGCTTGTCTCCGAGCGCGACGGCGTGCCCAAAGAGCGAGAGGCCGCTACGCCTTTGAAACCAGGCAAGAGGAATTTCGCACGGCAAAACACGGGCTGAAGGTGGCCATCAAGAAGAGTAAGAGCGACTGATTCCGCCACATATGCGAAGAAGCGGAGGTAGACCCCTGGGGTACTGCTTATAAAGTAGTCACCAAAAGGATCAGAGGAATAAGCACTCCTACCCCGACGTGCCCACAACTGCTGCATAGGATTGTGACAGCGCTGTTCCCCAGGCACCCGCAGAAGGAAGAAGCTAACCTGGACCAGGAGGAACCACCATACGAGCCAGTATCTACACTGGAGGTCATAAAAGCAACCAGGAGAGTTGGCGACCGGAAGGCACCAGGGCCGGATGGAATACCCAACAAGGCCCTAAAGCTCGCGGTGGCCACCCGACCGGAACCCTTTGCGGAGACTTTCAACAGTTGCCTCAGGGCGGGAACATTCCCAAAACGATGGAAGAGGCAGCGTCTAATTCTGCTGCCCAAAGGCAACGATCCATCGGCGTACAGACCAATCTGCCTGTTGGACACGGTGGGCAAGCTGCTTGAAAGAGTGCTGTACAACAGGCTTCTAGAGTTCGTGGAGGAAACAGAAGCACTCTCAGAGGCGCAATATGGATTCCGGAAATCCCGCTCGACCGTGGAAGCCATCATGGCGGTAGTTAGCATCGCAGCGAAGGCCATAGAAGGAACAAGATGGAGGTGGGGCACCAAGGAGTACTGTGCCATCGTGACGCTGGACATCCGAAACGCTTTCAACTCGGCCAACTGGTCAAGGATCGAGACGGCGTTGTACCGAATCAGGGTACCGGTATACCTTCTGAGGATGATCTCCAGTTACTTCTCGGACAGGGTGCTGAGCTACGAGACGGACCAAGGAGAGATAGCGTACGAGGTTACGGCAGGAGTCCCGCAAGGATCAGTCTTGGGGCCGCTCCTGTGGAACCTCATGTACGACAGCGTGCTCAGACTGCAGCTACCCCCAGGTTGCCAGCTAATCGGTTTCGCTGACGACCTGGCCCTAGTCGTTGTAGCTAAGGAGGTAGCCAATACAGCTTTTGATCTAATTTCTGGATGAATGCGGGAAGCCGGTCTGGATCTGGCTGGCCACAAGACGGAAGCAGTCCTCATCACGAGCAGGAAGAAGACGGAGTACGCCACAGTGCGAGTAGGAGCAGACCTGATAAAATCGCAAGACTCCATCAAGTATTTGGGAGTGATGTTGGACAACCGCCTAACCTTCCGCTCGCATGTGGAGTATGCTAGCCAGAAGGCAGCGAGGACGCAAGGAGCTCTCTCCCGCATGCTTCCAAATGTTGGTGGACCAAAGACTGGATGCCGAAGACTGATGGCAAGCGTAGTGTCCTCCATCCTTCTCTACGCAGCGCCAATCTGGGCGGCAGCGGTCATAAACAACCAAGGCCTGCGAAGGAAGTTAGCTGCTCTATACAGGCTAGCCGCGCTGAGGGTCATCTCGGCTTACAGGACTGTGTCCAAAGACGCAGCACTAGTCCTAGCGGGTATGATACCCGTGGACATACTGGCCAGGGAGATGAAAATAGTGTACGAAAAGAGTACTGCGCAGGGAACCATAGGCGGCACGGCGGCCATCCGCAATACATCCGCATAAACTGATTAGTAGCGCGAAGGAGTGGATCGGAAGGAGCAGAGGCAACGCGGACTACCACATAACGCAATTCCTAACCGCGCATGGGGGCTATCGTAGCTACCTATATAAGTACAAACACGATACCAGCCCATACTGCCCTACGTGCCCAACCGCAATCGAAGACCCGGAGCATGCCCTCTACGGCTGTAAGAGATACGCAGCATGGACGGAGAATATCCCCCCAGCAGAGTTGCTGGTTAGCTTTATGACAGCATCGGAGGATAACTATATATACGTGTACCGTCTCATCAAGCGCATCCAGGCTGCCCTGAGACGATGCGAGAAAGAGCGGCATGTAGCGGCCTAGAATAGGCCCCCCCTCCCCGCGAAGCAATACCTAAGGGTGATACCGCGGGGGAAGAGGTGTGTATGTGTGTGGGGTGGTTTTAGTACGTATGACTTGACTAGAGCAAGGAATCGTGCATGCCAATGGCACGGGTCATTGGTATCTCATGAAAATTTCCACTCCTTATGGCGCATCCATGAAAAAAAAAAAAAAAGTGTAATGGGTGTTTGTGTGTGTGTGTCTGTTTTTGGCTATTCTAGCAATCACCAACGCACTGCATTCGATTTGAATTTGTCCGGCCGTATGATTTTGCAACTGTGTATGGCAGCATTTTTATTCGTTTATGTTTTATTTAATGGCTTTGATGGCGGCAGCGTCCGTTGTTTATTTTTGTTGTGGCATGCGAGTGATATGCATTTGTCATTTAATCCAATGCAGTGGCAGAGATGTGTCCAATTAGTACACAGCGTTCCAGGATATCTGGTTGTCAAGATGGTACCTCATGTTGCGGGCGTAAACCTTAATGTCATCCATGGAGTCGTCATCTGTCCACATCTCATCGTCATCATTTTCTTCATCCATTTCAGGATCCGTCTCTGGAATGGCGGCTGGCGTTGGCCCTAACGTTTTTTGTGGTGGCTGTGATCGTAGTGGTTTCTTTGACCGCCTGGCTGCTGGAGCTGGGGCAACCACTGTTGCTGCTGCCATTGTTGGTGGATTTTCCGATGTTTCTGGAACTGCTGGAGTTGCCGTCACTGCCTGGGATTGGATGAGCGAGGTGAGTAGTGACATCATCACTTCCAGCCTCTTTTCCAATCGCGTCATCCTCTGCGTATTCTCCAACAGTGCCTGGCTGCAGGATCCCTCGAAAGATTGGCGTTTCGGCTGCATCTTCTGCCGGGAGCGGATGTTGGCAAGCTGCTGCTGCTGCTGTCGCTGTTGTTGTTCGCGCTGCGGCTGCTGTTGCAGCTGCTGTAGCTGCTGCTGTTGTGCCTGGGAACGGCTCAATGGCTGCTCTGGACGTCGTCGCCCAGTGCGTGGGCCAGAGGCAGCAGGCGTCTGTTTTTTTTGTGTGTATTGGCTGCTGCTGCTTCTGCTTCTGCTGATGTTGTTGTCCTCTTCGTCGCCCAGGAGAGGAGACATTGAGTGGCGTCCATGCTGCCTACTGCTGCTGTCCGCGCCAGGGATTGGCTGGCGTTTGAGCTGGCTGTTGCTGCTGCTTTCGGGGCCCTGGATGTGCTGGTGTTGTTTTTGCTGGTGGCTGCTGCTCTGGCAATGGCTGCAGAAGCGAGCTGCGCTTGCGACGCAACTCCTGCATGGCCACTCGGTGCGACAGAAGGCGGCCCCTTGCTGCCTTGAATGCCGGACATCCCTTGTAGGCGCTGATGTGGGCGCCCTGGCAATTGGCGCATTTAGGGGCGTCTGCCCTTGGCTTGACACATGCCGTGGACGCGTGGGCACCCGCACACTTCATACAGACGAATGAACGCCTGCAGTAGGTGCGGGTGTGCCCAAAAGCCTGACATCTGTGGTACTGGGCTGGGTCCACCGGCTTGGCCTGCCTCTCAACGATCACCAACTGGTTGCCCAGCTGGGTTAATTGGAGGACATCGTGGTGGCTTTCATCCGGCTTGGGGGCTATCTCCAACTCGAACTGGTCGAGTGGCTGTCCATCGGATCTCGCTTTAATGGCTCTAATAAATTTAACTGAATAGCCCAGTTCGGCCATCTGATTTGTTATTAGTTGGGTGCTTGTGGAGTGGTGGAGATCTCGCACGACGATCCGTAGCCCACGGTCACTCTTGTGCTGGTGTGTGTAGTGGCCAGTCATCGCCTCGTTGCCGCCGCCATCGCCCAGGATTGCCATGCCATCATGGCATCATCATCATGGCATCCCTGGTAGCCATGTCGCGGGCCTGGATAACATTGCTGTTAACAGGCATCGTCTGGCTGCCGACGTAATTGTAGTTGTCGTTTTTGTGTTTGATGTCGCTGTTTGTGTGCTGATGTATGTCATCATTGTATTTGTGGTTGTGGTTGTGGTATTGGCTGTGTGCATTGCATTTGGAACCGCTGCTGTGGCCGATCGAGCGGGGTTTGTGCCATGGCTGTGGTTCGAGTTCGAACTCGCTCCCGAACGGGCACTCGAACACGAATCTTTTGTTGGCTGCTGTTCGTGCAGAGGCTGCTCGAGTGCCCTCTCGTACTGTCGCTGGTACGAGGTCGTTACCCGCTCTCTCTTTGCGCCTTCTCTCGCTCCTTGCTGTTTCCGGCTCTCTCCACACGATGCATCGGCATACGGTGCATCGATACGTGTCTGTGTGTGTTGGAGTGTGGGAAGCGGAATTATTGGCGCGCTTGGTACCGCTTGGCTTGGCTTGGCTTGACATTGCGGTGCTTTGGCTGACGCCGCTGCCGCTGCCGACGCCGCCAATGCCTCAAGCCGGCGACTACCGCTGCTGCTGCTGATGGTCTGCTGCTGCTGCTGCTGGCGTTCCTGGGTATGGACCGCCTCCACCCAGTCGCCGATCTGGAACTGCTCCTGGCTGGTGAGATTGGGAATGGCCGCCCAGCTGTTGGGGCAGGGCAGGTCGGGGTCGGGGATGGGGCTTGTGGCCGGAGTGGCCGTGATGGTGGTGTCGGCATTTGTGGTCCTCACATACCCGGTAATGGTGGCTGGAGCCGGTCCAGGAATTGGAGGAAGTGCCTCCAACCAGGTGGCGGAGTCGGTGGATTGGCGTCTCAGTATCGCTGCGTTTGCCACGGTGCCGGTGGCTGCGCTGTCGGCGCTGGCTTCGCCGTCGGCGGCGCTGTCGGAGCTGGCAGTGGAAATGGCTGATTTGGGGCAATCCCTGGCTGTGACGCCGTGTGGTCCTCGTCGTCGTCGTCCTCTTCTGGCAGTGGATCCGCGTGGCATAGCTGCGCTGGATTGGCTTTGGTTGGATTTGGTAATAAATTTTTCGACCGACGCGAGTGGAGGTTTTGTCAAGCCAAATTATTCACACAGTTTTTTTTTTATTTTTTTTTTTTTTTTTTCAATATATACCCGCTTTGGGTTGAGGGCTCTCAGTGCTCCACAGGGGAGGGGCTGAGAAGCTGGGGTGTGAGCCGCCAGCAACCAAGCGCGTTGCTTTATTATAAGTTTGTGGGCAGTATATGTCTTAATTTAATTTATGTTCATTTTTCTGTTTGTTTTACAATTAAACTTTAAACGACACTTCAAACACACTAGTACATTTGATGGCACAATAAACTTTACAAACATATAATACTGCAGCAACGAAACACTTGTAACCTCGAAATAGGCCCGCAGCCAGCAGGGTGGGGGGGGGGGGGGGGAAAAGGGAAAAAGAGAGAGACACAAAATATTCGGCACTTTGACGGAGGGACTAAACTAAACCTCGAACACGTCTCGACACCACAACGTTCACGACACGACTTTTCCTTTGGACAGAGACCCAGACTCGAGACCAATCCACGATCGGGGCAAAAGGCTCCAAAAGTACGAATTGTCAAGAGGGGGGAGGGGGACTCGTCAAGTGTGTGTAATAGTGTGTCAAGTGTGTGTGTGTGTGTGGTGTGAATAAAGAAAGTGAAGTGGGGCCACGCTCAAAAGTATGCTGTCTCTTCTTTGTAATTCTTCCTAACTTAAAATTTGATTTGCAACCCCCTGTGAGTTCGTCAACTTGATGTTTTGTTGGCTGTAATGCGGTATGTGGTCTTCAGTCCCTCTACTACCCTTGCCGCCTGCTGAGGGCAGACGACTAGGAATGTAGCATGTACATGTGGGCGCGCAGTTTATAGGGGGCGTAGTTGTTTTATGCGAAGACTAGCATTTTAGGCCTAAATTTAGGCCGTAGTGGTGGTGTGGCGGCAACTGATGCTGATTTGAAAGTCGATATGAAACCGATAATCAATTGTCAGCACCGTTGCCGCCGAAGATTTATCACAGATTGTAATAATTTTGTTGTGGGGTGTCGGAGAACCGCACTAATTACGGAAATAACAATGGGGGGGGGGGGGGGAAGAAGGGGTTAAAGAAATGAGATCGAAAATTCAGAAAGTGCAGTGTTGCAACACGTAGTCAATTGAGGAATAGATAAAGAGAAAAAGGTAAACAATGCAGGTGCTTTGCGTGGAAAATAAGAGGAAATACACTAAATAAAAAAGAGACAAGCACTTGCAGAAATAACAATACAGATAAGTAGTAGACTGAAGTGAAGACGACGGAAAAACAGGTAATAAAAGAGATACTACACTGGAACAAAGACGAGACAAAACAGGTACAATTGATTTACGTTTACAATATTACAATAAACATAACAATTTAAAATAATGTCTATATCTTTTTCTATAATTACAGGGAAGACAAGAAACAGCGGAGCATCGGCCGGCATAGCAAAACACAATGCTTGTAAAGACATTGCGTTGCATACCGGCCGACCCCGTCGTCCCCCCTGGTCGTCGAAATTGGCGTCATCCGAAGTCGTCAGAAGTAGGTGCAATTAGCACCTCGTCGTCGTTGTGGCTGTGGCTGCCCTGCCGCCCAAGTGTAATGGATGTTTGTGTGTGTGTGTCTGAACGGCTGGCGGTAAGTATTTTGAGAGCCCTTTTTAATCGTATGTGTGGCTGATGGCTTTTTCCTTTTCCAGGACCATATGGCACTCTGAATGCCATGGCACTGGATCCGGCCACCAACTAAGGACGATGGCGGACACGACACACATAACTCGAACGGCACAGGTCCGGCCGCCCAAGTGTAATGGATGTTTGTGTGTGTGAGTCTGAATGGCTGGCGGTAAGTATTTTGAGAGCCCTTTTTAATCATATGTGTGGCTGATGGATTTTTCCTTTTCCAGGACCATAGGGCACTCTGTATGCCATGGCACTGGATCCAGCCACCAACTAAGGACGATGGCGGACATGACACACCTACTCAAACGGCACAGGTCCTGCCGCCCAAGTGTAATGGATGTTTGTGTGTGTGTGTCTGAATGGCTGGCGGTAAGTATTTTGAGAGCCCTTTTTAATCGTATGTGTGGCTGATGGATTTTTCCTTTTCCAGGACCATAGGGCACTCTGAATGCCATGGCACTGGATCCGGCCACCAACTAAGGACGATGGCGGACACGACACACATAACTCGAACGGCACAGGTCCGGCCGCCCAAGTGTAATGGGTGTTTGTATGTGTGCGTGCGTGTGTTATCGGTCGCAAATTCGGCAATTTACGCCCAGCCATTTCCTCACCCACCCACCCCCCACCCACTTCAATTCCACTAAATGCCAAATGCGGTTGTGCAGGAATAAAATGTACACTGCCAACCTTCGCCACTCTGCCAAATGCCCCAACAAAGCCATTTAAACCGCCCACAAGATGCTATGCGGTCGACTCTTCGGAGCGTCTCGCGCCCGGATCGTAAGATCCGGAAGTTTAAAGTATCCGGGCGGTTATACGGGAGCAGGCAAATTTCCCCCTTCCCATTCCATCCCCCGCCAACAGAGCAGCCAACACAAACAGCACAAACATAAGACACTGGCCATTAACCAACGACAACACAGACAGCCACTAAAACAAACGGCCAATGCAAATTCTCCATTGCCTACTTATCGGTGCTGCTGCCCTCGGACCACTTTCATCTCACTCAATATTGGGGTGAGTGAAAGTGGAACCGGGGGTGAGAGCACCGGTAAATGACGATCGGCGATCGGGCCTTTCGAGTTGAGGGGGAGAGTATGGGAGTTGGCGGACATGTGAGAGTTCCACCATGAACCTCGTCCGCCACTCTCATCTCGTCCGCCCGCTCGAGAGGTCGCGATCGTCGGACGTTTGAAAACCGTGTCGTGTCGTGTCGCTTTTTATTGTTCTGTGCCGTGTCGCCATTGACGTTTTTTCTGTGTTGCCCTGTTCTTTTTGTGGTGTCTGTTGTGTGCCGTGCCGTGCCGTGCCGCCCTTCCTCCCCCACACCCATTACTATCTATGACAAGCTTTTGTTCCCGTCCACATCACAAACCAAAAAGAGATAACTGTGATAGACGAGAAAACAGAAAATTAAAGTGCCAATAAATACATTAAACACAAACACACACACACAAGAGACTTTTCAATTAAAAACAACAAACAGGCAGCAGATCGCCAACACACAAACCAACAGCCAGCCATGACCAGAGGAATGGCCAGACGAGGGTCAACCAGACGCCACAGCGACGGCGGCAGAGCGGCCCGCAGAGGCGCCCTAGCAGCAGCAGCAGCAGCCAACAACACCAACACAAACACCGCCAATAGCAGCAGCAGCAGCATAGCCCTCGGCGCAGGCGCCAATACCAACGCCCCAGCCAATGCAGAGCGCCGACGCCACAGCCACCCAGCGAGTGAGTACCCAGCCATTGCCATGGCCGATATATCCACGGCCACAGCCACTCCCCCCTCGAGCCCCATCAAATCAGCAGCAACAGCAGCACCAATACAAACTGCAAATCCCGTAACCCCGCCAAATCCAAAAAAACCGCCAAACGCAAAGGGAACGCCTCTCACGCTCTCGGACATACAAAACCGTCGAGAGTAACGGGAGAGGAAGAAGACGGAGGAGAGCCGGCAAGCCGACGCGTAAGAGCGGAGCGCCAAAACGGCCAACGGGCAGCCACACACACACACACGACCGGATCGAACCTGTTGCGAGTCGAACCTGGATCGAGCTCGAGCAGCGGGTCGATCCGGGCCAATGCTGGCCTGCACAAATGCCGTCAATCCCACCAACACCAAAACGACGCCGCGCTTTCATCGACAGTGGGAGTGACGATGAGGGTGAGGGTGAGAGGAAGCAGGCTAGACGACGGGGCCGCCATCACCAGCAGCGGCAGCAGCGGCCGCCAATTAGGAAGCTGAAGAAAAAAAGGCAGACAATAGAGGAGCTAGAGGCTATTGTCCAGGAGCAGCTGAGGCAACACGAGCTGCGGCAGCAACAGCAAAAGCAGCAGAAACGGACAACAAAAACCGCCAACACCAACACAGTTGCCGCTCCTGCCTCTCTGACGCAATCTACACAGCCAACAATGGCCAACCGTGGCCAATGCGGGGTGTTGACGCTGCGACACCTGGGTGGGAGGCCCGTCACGGTTGAGAGACTTGGAGTCTCCCGTGACCCCGCCCAGTGCCATCGATGTCCGGTGTTTGGCCACACCCGCGCATACTGTAGACGAGCTGCTGTCTGCATAAAATGCGCGGGTGGACATCTGACGACGGAGTGCAGCAAGCCAAGGAACGTTGCTCCCAAGTGCGCCAACTGCCAGGGCGCCCACATCAGCGCCTACAAGGGCTGCAGCGCCTACAAGGCAGCCAGGCAGCGGCTCGTGGCCCACAGGGTCGCCAGGGATGAGGAGCGTCGCAATCAGCAGCCACAGCCAATCCAACAGCGACAACAGCCAATACAACGTAGCCAGCAGCAGCCACATCCACAGCCACTCCATAATCCGCAGGAGCAACGCCAACACCAACAGGATCGGCAGCATCGGCAGCAGCATCGGTATGGCGACCATCATCCCCAGCCATCGACCAGGAGGCGCCAATACCGACGGGTCCAGCCGATGCAGCCGATCGCGAATGATGCTCCGACGCCACGACAACACCAGCAGCAGCAGCAGCCAGACGTCCAGTGTGATGGCAGCGGCGCTCAAAATCTGCAATTATACGAACAGCAAATAAAAGAGTTGGAAAGGAGGATTAACCAGATGGCAGAGCAACTCACCAAATTGGCTGCAGCAAATGGCAAGGGCACAACAGCCATGCCCCCACTCCAAACAACAGCAGCAGCAGTTCCTGCCTCTCTGCCAATACCATCAGTCGCCGCCAATACAGCAGCAGCCATATCGGAATCAGAGTCCGACATTGACTGCGACGCGACTGAATAAGACGATGGCGACGACGACGAATGGACCGATCACGATCCATTTGAGGTGCTGGATGGCCTGGGCGAAATATGGAGGGCCCAAATCGCCAGCGCACGCGAAAGCATGCGATCGGGCGGCGCCTGTTAATGCGCCCAATCGTTGATCCAGAGACAGCCACTGCAACAAAGAAAAACCGTCAATTCACGACAACACGAAAGACGGCCAAAACACATGAAAATCACACGTACCTGCCAATCACCAGACAGAGCTGACCACCAAGAAGCTGCCTCGCCACCAACATTGACAATTTCCTGCCAATTGGGCGGAAAAGGAGGCCTCTTTCTGATGACGCTGCCACCACACCATCACAATGACGTCACGCAAATACCTGCTCACAGCTGCCATTCCAAACGACGATGCAGATGCTGACGCCTGTTGCCGCTCCACTGGGTCGCACCCGTCTCTCATGCCATGTAGTGACGCTTGAACCAGCTACAAAAGTATTACTACAACAACAGAAAAAAACGAGGGGGAACGTTGTGAGTTGCTGCGGACACCGCAACTCTACGGTTATACCCGATACTAAGTCAGTATGGCTCTCCTCCGGCAGACGCCGCTAATATTAAACGACACGACAAAGAGTGCGTGCGAGAGAGACAGAAAATCAGTCTGAGCGTGACGTCGGGCGCTGCGTAGCCACTGCAAATTGATTTGTTCCTATTGGCTATAAAAATGATCTGATCTGATCCAGATTCAGCAATCTGATAGATATGGTCATTATCTATGATTCTGCGTTTTTAGTTTTCTCGAATGTGCAATATTGTGGATGCATCAGATTTTCGTCCTTCGTGTGGGCGGAAGGGGGTGGGGCGAAATTTTGAGATACACGTTTTATAGTAAGATCTAACAGGAGTGCGGATACCAAATTTGGTTACTCTAGCCTTAATAGTCTCTGAGATTTTTGAATATCCCCAGATTTTCGTCCTTTGCGGGTGCGGAAGGGGGTGTGGCGAAATTTTGAAACAAACTCGTCTCGGTCCGATATATTAGGAGTGTGGATACCAAATTTGGTTGCTCTAGCTTTTGTAGTCTCTGAGATCTAGGCGCTAATGTTTTACTCTAAGCCAAGCCGCCTATGCTACGTGTGTGTTAGAGAGAGACAGGGCGAGAAAAAATGAAATTGTTTTCTTGATGCTGGCTATAATAATAATACGATCCAATTCAGATTCCGCAGTCTTAAAGATATGGTCATTTTCTACAATCCTACGTTTTTGGTTTTCTCATATCTTTAAAATTGTGGATGCCACAGTTTTTCGTCCTTTGTGGGGGCGGAAGTGGGCGGGGCGAAGTTTTGAAATATTTTTGTAGCAGTGACGTATCACAGAAGTCTGGATCCAAAACATCGTTGCTCTAGCTCTTATAGTCTTTGAGCACTAGGCGCTGAAGGGGACGGACAGACGGACGGACGGACAGACGGACAGACGGACAGACGGACAGACAGACAGACAGACAGGGCCCAATCGACTCGGCTAATGATGCTGATCAAGAATATATATACTTTATGGGGTCGGAAACGATTCCTTCTGGACGTTACACACATCCACTTTTACCACAAATCTAATATACCCCAATATTCATTTTGAGTATCGGGTATAAAAAATGAACACTGCCATCCTTCGCCACTCTGCCAAACGCCCCAATAAAGCCATTACAACCGCCCACAAGATGCTATGCGGTCGACTCTTCGGAGCGTCTCGCGCCCGGATCGTAAGATCCGGAAGTTGAAAGTATCCGGGCGGTTATACGGGAGCAGGCAAACTTTCCCCTTCCCATCCCATCCCATCCCCCGACAACAGAGCAGCCAACACAAACAGCACAAAGAACACACAAGAACACAAGCCATTAACCAACGACAACACAGACAGCCACTAAATCAGGAAAGCCATTAAATTTCCATTGCCTACTTATCGGTGCTGCTGCCCTCGGACTACTTTCATCTCACTCAATATTGGGGTGAGTGAAAGTGGAACCGGGGGTGAGAGCACCGGTAAATGACGATCGGCGATCGGGCCTTTCGAGTTGAGGGGAGAGTATGGGAGTTGGCGGACATGTGAGAGTTCCACCATGAACCTCGTCCGCCACTCTCATCTCGTCCACCCGCTCGAGAGATCGCGATCGTCGGACGTGCCATAACCGTTTCGTGTCGTGTCGCTTTTGATTGTTCTGTGCCGTGTCGCCATTGACGTTTTTTCTGTTTTGCCCTGTTCTTTTTGTGGTGTCTGTTGTGTGCCGTGCCGTGCCGTGCCGCCCTTCCTCCACCACACCCATTACTATCTATGACAAGCTTTTGTTCCCGTCCACATCACAAACCAAAAAGAGATAACTGTGATAGATGAGAAAGCAGTGAATAAAAGTGCCAATAAATACATTAAACACAAACACACACACACAAGAGACTTTTCAATTAAAAACAACAAACAGGCAGCAGATTGCCAACACACAAACCAACAGCCAGCCGTGACCAGAAGAATGGCCAGACGAGGGTCAACCAGACGACACAGCGACGGCGGCAGAGCGGCCCGCAGAGGCGCCCTAGCAGCAGCAGAAGCAGCCAACAACACCAACACCGCCAATAGCAGCAGCAGCAGCAGAGCCCTCGGCGCAGGCGCCAACACCAACGCCCCAGCCAATGCAGAGCGCCGACGCCACAGCGACGGCGGCTGCAGCCAACAGGAGCAGCGAGCCAATGCCAATGCCAGTGAGCACCCAGCCATTGCCATGGCCGATATATGCACGGCCACAGCCACTCCCCCCTCGAGCCCCATCAAATCAGCAGCAACAGCAGCGCCAATACAAACTGCAAATCCCGTAACCCCGCCAAACGCAAGGGGAAAGGCCGATAGGACGCCGGTCTCGCTGCCGCTTTTCCCGCCTCTCACGCTCTCGGACATACAAAACCGTCGAGAGTAACGGGAGAGGAAGAAGACGGAGGAGAGCCGGCAAGCCGACGCGCAAGAGCGGAGCGCCAAAACGGCCAACGGGCAGCCACACACACACACACGACCGGATCGAACCTGTTGCGAGTCGAACCTGGATCGAGCTCGAGCAGCGGGTCGATCCGGGCCAATGCTGGCCTGCACAAATGCCGTCAATCCCACCAACACCAAAACGACGCCGCGCTTTCATCGACAGTGGGAGTGACGATGAGGGTGAGGGTGAGAGGAAGCAGGCTAGACGACGGGGCCGCCATCACCAGCAGCGGCAGCAGCGGCCGCCAATTAGGAAGCTGAAGAAAAAAAGGCAGACAATAGAGGAGCTAGAGGCTATTGTCCAGGAGCAGCTGAGGCAACACGAGCTGCGGCAGCAACAGCAAAAGCAGCAGAAACGGACAACAAAAACCGCCAACACCAACACAGTTGCCGCTCCTGCCTCTCTGACGCAATCTACACAGCCAACAATGGCCAACCGTGGCCAATGCGGGGTGTTGACGCTGCGACACCTGGGTGGGAGGCCCGTCACGGTTGAGAGACTTGGAGTCTCCCGTGACCCCGCCCAGTGCCATCGATGTCAGGTGTTTGGCCACACCCGCGCATACTGTAGACGCGCTGCTGTCTGCATGAAATGCGCGGGTGGACATCTGACGACGGAGTGCAGCAAGCCGAGGAACGTCGCTCCCAAATGCGCCAACTGCCAGGGCCAGCACATCAGCGCCTACACGGGCTGCAGCGCCTACAAGGCAGCCAGGCACCCAGGCAGCGGCTCGTGGCCCACAGGGTCGCCAGGGAGGAGGAGCGTCGCAATCAGCAGCCACAGCCAATCCAACAGCGACAGCAGCCAATCCAACGTAGCCAGCAGCAGCCACATCCACAGCCACTCCATAGTCCGCAGCAGCAACGCCAACACCAACCGGATCGGCAGCATCGGCAGCAGCATCGGTATGGCGACCATCATCCCCAGCCATCGACCTGGGGGCGCCAACACCAGAGGGTCCAACCGATGCAACCGATCGCGAATGATGCCCCGACGCCACGCCAATCCCAGCTACAGCAGCAGCCAGGCGCCCAGTGCGATGGGAGCTGTGCCCATAATCTGAAAAGATATGCCGGTAAAATTAGAGAGCTGGAAGAAAAACTGGCAGCAATTACAACAACATTGACAAACCTGCTGCAGGCAAGGGACGAGAGCACGGGAGGAGTGCCGTCACAACGGACAACAACAGCAGCAGCAGCATCCACACAGCCATCACCAAGACCAGCACCAAATACGCACCATGACGCCGCAGCCACGATCCATTTGACGCGCTGGATGGCCTGGGCGAAATATGGAGGGCACAAATCGCCAGCGCACGCGAAAGCATGCGATCCAGCGGCGCCCATTGATGTGCCCAATCGTCGCTCCAGAGGCCAGGCACTGCAACAAAGAAAAAGACGTCAATACGGACAACAAAGAAAGACTGCCAAAACACACGAAATCACACGTACCTGCCAATCACCAGACAGAGCTGACCAACAAGAAGCTGCCTCGCCACCAACATTGACAATTTCCTGCCAATTGGGCGGAAAAGGAGGCCTCTTTCTGATGACGCTGCCACAACACCATCAAAATGACGTCACGCAAATACCTGCTCACAGCTGCCATTCCAAACGACGATGCAGATGCTGACGCCTGTTGCCGCTCCACTGGGTCGCACCCGTCTCTCATGCCATTATGTGAGGGCGATATGGCCTGGTGTTGAGCCGCCAGACGCCAGCAAATCCTGCAAAAGGAGAATCAGGAAAAAAAAAACAAAAAGGCTGCCAATTAAATACTCGCCTGCAAAAGTCTCTCACGCCATCACAAACCGGACAAAGGTCGCCAGCAACAACATCCAAACGCCGACAGTACCTGCAAATAAACATAAATTAAAAATCAAACGCCAAAAACAAACATCTCATCTGGATGGCCGGACCAGCAGCCATTTAAAACGCCATTAAAAACCGACGATGAACGTGGCCGAGGAGGCCAGGCCAATCCACCTGACAACGCATCCTGGTGGCCGGACCAGCAGCCACTCGGATGCGGCCAATAACTCGACTCGTTGGCATCAATCACACGATGCCAATGCCAACACAAGGACAATGCAGTTGGGTGGCCGGACCAGTGCCACTCGAGTGCAGCAGCCAACACCAACCAGCGACAGATGCAACGTGGGCGGCCGGACCAGAGCCGCTCGCCAACAACACCATCATTGCCCACGATGCACGCCATCTCCAAGTCCAGCCATCGCCACTAAAGATCCCAGGTGGTGCCACTAATCCTGCACAGGGGGACAACGGAGCCGGCCGGTATGCGGCGCAATGTTCTGCATTGCGTTTGCCATGCCGGCCGGTGCTTTGTTGTAGTTGTCCTCCTGTTAAAAATAAATGATATTTAAGTATGTTTATTGTTGTGTAAATGTATTGTAATTATTGTTTGTTTTACCTTGTATATATTGTGAGGAACCGCGGTTCCCACAGGCCGAATTCGACCAAAGCATAGCCGGATAAAGACGGTGGGACGGTCGGATAAAGGCTGATGGCTGGCTGGATGTCCGCTCTCGGAGCGAGAGAAACGCGAGAGGCAGAGGAGACGGCGGGATCGGGCCGGCAGCGATCCGACGCATGACCAAATATGGGCATGGGATCACGCCACCGGCCAGGCCCCGTTACGAAGGCCGTGGAAACCAGGAGACGGCGATGGAAAACTACCAACGCCGAGCCGGGGCCCGTCAAGGGGCTATAAAAAGAGGCTGCGGCAACGAAGCGGCTCTCTTTTGCCGTGGAGAAGTGATCGCGCGCGCACGTTGAAACCCCGCCGAAACGTAAGAGTAGTACCCGGTACGTTTCGAAGAAGTGCAGTGAAGTGAATAGCAACAGGAAGACGGGCCCCGCCTGCCCCCAGAGTGAGTCTAAGTTAAGAGGTGATCCACAGTTGCCGGCGGAAGCTACGAGGGGAGTGCGAGACGTAGAGTGCGGATTTGCGTGGCGGGCCAAAGCAATAGCGGAGGTCAAACTGTCCCAATCAATAGCCTCAACGCTGCCACACCCGACGAGAGCCCACGCGTGGTGGAGATCCATAGATAAGCTGAATTGTAGCATCTAGCCCTAAGTCCTAATATAAGTACGAATAAAGAGAAATTCGATTAAAGAAAAGGAAGGTCTTATCATTTGTCGTTGGGGGCAACAATAAAAATACGTTGCGACGAATCGGCCGACCGCTGAGCGAGCCCAGCAAACTCAAGCGAACCAAGAAGCAGGTCCGTTACAACTGGCGCCCAACGTGGGGCCTACAACGACAAATAGTAGGACAAAGGGAGGAGAAATATAGACGAGAGAATGGGGAAGGGACAATGGATCCACCGGTTGAGAAAGGAGGAGCTTGTCCAATGCGGCCACGCCTTCGGCGTGCGGCTGGAGGGCACAGTGGACGAAATGAGAAGAACATTTAAGGAGTGGATGAGGGAACACGAAGATGAGTCGGAGTGGGCCGATCTGATTGAGGTATGGGAGTGTCGGGCGGACAGGTCCTCGCCGACACCCCGGGCGGACGACAAACAAGCCGCGTACGAGCACCTGGCACCCCCACCCGGCGCAGCCGCGGCGGCGCTGGGGAGGTCCCCAGTCGACATACAGAGGGAATTGATCGCGAGTCTCTCAGTGCCAATACCGGAACGCTCGCACACGGGACGCCTAGCAGGCCCCGCCACCAAGGAAGGGATCGAAGCCGAGAGACCGAAAGAGGGAGAACCGAACCAGCCACAATACGGCCAGCACACCTGGACTACGCTAGAGTGGCGAAACAGGTGAGAGAGTGGTCGTTCCGGTTCGACGGGACGACGAAGCCTCTCGAGTTCTTGGAGCAGGTCGAGAAAGCCGAGACGTACGGTCTGGATCCGGATCTGATCCCAAGGGCGATGCCGGAGCTGCTAAAAGGGCGGGCGCTGATGTGGTTCGTGGCGAACAATCGACAGTGGAGAACGTGGAAAGAGTTCTCGTCGAGCTTCCAGGCTTACTTTCTGCCGCGGGGATACTTTGAGAAGTTGCTGCAGGAAGTGAGGATGCGGAAACAGAAATGGGGCGAGCCATTCAGAGAGTATATGGTAGAGATGCAGACACTTATGCGACCCCTGAAATGTCCCCAAGAGGAGCAGACGGAGCTGATTCGTGAGAATAGCATGCCCGATCTGAACGTATATGAGGCCGCACCGGTGCAAGGACCTCGACACCATGATGGAACTGGCAGACGAGTTCGAGGCGTTGGAGAGGGACCGCCTAGAGTTCCAACGGGAGAATCCAACCGTGAAAGCCCGGGCAGCGAATCCCTTCCACAAGCCAGCCGAGACGACGGCATGTCGGCGATGCAAAGACGGCCCGCTGGACGGAGCAGCACGGGAGGAAAGGGGAGCGCGTGTCCTTATGCCGACACCGACCAACGGCAATATCGAGAACGGATATGTCAAGAATCCGGCCCAGGCGTGCCGAAGGTGTGGGAGCGCGGATCATTGGAGCCGGGAGTGCAACGCATGGCATGGCAATGCTGCAGGAAGACGGGAAACGCCCCGCGACCCAGGGCCTAGTCGGCAGGCTGACCAGCGAGGAGGAACAGTTATCCGCAGTAGTGGAGGTCGCAGGCATGGAGCTGCAAGCCACGGTGGATACAGGAGCTACCAGCAGTTTCGTGAGCCGCAAGCTGGCGGACCGACTAAAGGGTGAAGGCCGGGAGGCGGCGGCAAGGGAAAGGGTGAGGTGGGCGGATGGCCATAGCCAGGAGGTCACGTGCCAGATTGAAACGAAGGTATGCTTTGGGAATAAGGAGATCCCAATGGTGCTACTCGTATTGCCGGGTGTGATTGATGAGTTAGTGTTGGGATGGGATTTTCTCCGCGCGGTCGGGGCAGTGGTGACCTGTGCAGGGCACAGGGTGGTGATCCCTGCCCAAGATCGGGAACGAGGAGACCAGGAGGAAAGACTGTCCGTGGCGAAGGCCGAAGCTGGAGACACGGCTCCGGAGTCCGACAACAAAACGGACACGACCCTAAGAGTGGCCGCCAGAAGGGTGTCAGCGGGCATGAGGCAGAATGAGGGGGCGAGGGAAGAGCCAGTGGGGGAATTCTTAGCCCGAGAGTTAGAGGCATTTTCCAAGATCGAGGGGGTGTCTAATGTGGCGGTGCACACAATCACCATGAGTGACCCGCAACCGATTAAGCAAAGATATTACCCGAAGAACCCCAAAATGCAGGCCGAGATTAACCAGAAAGTGGACGAACTATTAGAAATGGGATGCATAGAGCCGTCAAAGAGCCCCTACAGTTCGCCTATAGTGATGGTAAAGAAGAAAAATGGCAAATGGAGATTGTGCGTGGACTTTCGTCAAGTTAACGCGAGATCAGTAAAGGACGCGTACCCAATGCCCAGGATCGATTACATCCTCGATCAACTGCGGGAAGCGAAATTCATAAGTAGCCTAGATCTGAAGGATGGATATTGGCAGATCCCCCTGGCCGAGAGCAGCCGGCCGATCACGGCGTTCACGGTTCCCGGAAAGGGGCTATACCAATGGAAGGTGATGCCGTTTGGGTTACACTCCGCGTCGGCCACCTTTCAACGGGCGTTAGACCAAGTGATTGGGCCAGAAATGATGCCGCACGCGTTCGCGTACCAGGATGACATAGTGGTCATCGGGCGAACAGAGGAAGAACACCGAAGAAACCTGAAAGAGGTGTTTCGACGGCTGCGCTTGGCTAACCTGCGGCTGAACGCAGACAAGTGCGAGTTCTTTAGGAAAGTGCTGCGGTATCTAGGCCCCGAGAAAGTCGCAGCCATAGCCGAATTGAAACCGCCGACAAATGTCAAGGAGCTGAGACAGTACTTGGGAGTGGCCTCATGGTACCGGAGGTTCGTGCCCGACTTCGCCACCCTCGTGCAGCCCCTGTCCGGGCTCCTCAAGAAGAAGACGGAATGGGTCTGGACACAAGAACGGCAAGAAGCGTTCGAGGAGGTGAAAAGACGACTAGTGGCGGACCCCGTGCTGGCGTGCCCGACTTCTCGAAGAAGTTCATTCTGCAGACAGACGCCAGTGATTACGGGCTGGGTGCGATTCTCACGCAGGAGACGGAAAGGGGCGAACGGGTAATATCATATGCTAGCAGGACGCTAAATGGACCCGAAAGGAACTATTCGGCGACCGAGAAAGAATGTCTGGCCATTGTATGGGCCATCCGCCGGTTGAGGCCATACTTGGAAGGATATCGCTTCAAGGTGGTCACGGACCACATGGCTCTGAAATGGCTAAATAGCATAGAAAGTCCGTCGGGAAGAGTGGCGAGATGGGCATTAGAGCTACAGCAGTACGACTTTGAAGTCGCGTACAGGAAAGGACAGCTCAACGTGGTAGCCGACGCACTCTCCCGACAACCGGTGGAGGAGCGAGGCCGTCGGATAAGAAATGAGGAGGGAACACAACCAGTAGGCGAGCCGCCCTGCAAGTGGTTAGAGGGCATGGTAGAAAAGATCAGAAAATAATCCCCGAAGTACCCCGACTATGTGGAGAAGGGAGGAAACTTGTACCGGCACATTCCTCACCGGGCAGGGAGCGAAGAAGTCGCCTCGTGGAAGTTATGTGTGCCGAAATATGCCGAGAAAGGGTTTTAAAGGAAAGCCACGATAGCCCGGAAGCAGGCCACGCCGGCGGAAGGAGAACCGCGGCACGGGTGGCGGCAAGATATTACTGGCCAGGGATGTACAGGGACGTGAGGGCCTACGTGCGGAAGTGCGAACTATGTCTTCGCTTTAAGCCAAGTCAGCTACAAGCGGCAGGAGAAATGTTGACACAGGTGCCGCAAGAACCATGGGCAACGGTATGCGCGGACTTTGTGGGTCCTCTGCCGAGGTCGAAACATGGGAACTCGATGCTGTTGGTGCTGGTGGATCGATTCTCCAAGTGGACCGAGTTGGTGCCGCTGAGGAAGGCCACAGCAGAGGCACTAATAAAGGCCTGTCGAGAGCGCATAATAGCCCGTTTTGGCACGCCCAAAGTCTTTTTTACGGACAATGGGGTGCAGTTTGCAAGCAGGGCATTGACAAGATTCCTGGAGCAGCTAGGAGTTCGCCACCAGTTTACGGCGCCATACACGCCGCAAGAGAGTCCGACAGAGCGAACGAACAGAACGGTAAAGACCATGATAGCTCAGTTCACCGAGGGTGATCAAAGGTGTTGGGATGAAAAATGGCCGGAGCTGATGCTGGCCATGAATTCGGGAGTGTCGGATACAACGGGATATTCACCGGCGTTCGTGGTGCAAGGAAGGGAACCCCGGCTGCCAAAGGCCCTATATGACGAGGAGACGGTAGGCACGGGACAAGGCACAGAGACGCCGGATGAAAATGCGAAGAAATTAAAGGAGCTGTTTCAGTTGGTTCGACGCAACTTGGAAAGGGCAGCCAGGATCAGGCCAGGCATTACAACCTGAGAAGAAGACCGTGGAGACCCAAAGTGGGAGAGGTCGTGTGGGCCAAACAGCACCACCTTTCCAATGCAGCGGAGGGATTCGCCGCGAAGCTGGCACCAAGGTACGATGGGCCATACCAGATAGAGGACTTTATATCCCCGGTTATCTGCAACCTAAGAAAGGAGGGCGACAGGAAGAAGAGAACGGCACACATACGAGATCTGAAACCACAACCCGAGGAGCGAGAGACGCAGGGGTGAAGGAGAATGGCTGTAATAGGTCGCCCTAAAGGGTCACGCAGGACCAGGAACGGTAGAGTGCCACGCAGGACACTGGGGAAGGGTGCCGCGCAGGACACGCACGAGACTCGTCAGCACGCAGGGTGATGGACTTGTGCACTTAGATTAAAAAAAAAAAAGGCGAACAGGAAGACTGTGGTTGGAGAAATCTGAAAAAAAGCGAAAATTAGTAAAAAGATAGGAAAATAAAACGAGAAGAGGAAAAGCTCAGCAAACCTGAACAGGAAACGCGTCACCCAAAGCTGGGAGGCGAATCCAGGGTCGGGGAGTGTAATCTCAGACAGCGGATGACCAGGAAAAACCCAGGGGCCAGGCTCACGCCTCAACGCGGACTCACGGGGCAACTACGAGCGTCGGGCCGGAACGACGGGTGCCGATCATGCGTGGACTACCGGGCGAGGAGTCGGATGATCCTCGGGTCCGAGCCACTGTGTGAGGGAGACACCTGTCAAAAGAGTCCGGCCGGTGGCGCATAGGAGTTGCCCTGGGATGTGAGCCCAAGCTTCCAGCCCGGGCGGAGGGTCGGAGGACCCATTGTTCACGAGCGGAATCGCTCGTGGGGGAAAAATAAAATGGGGGAATAAAAAGCAAAATAATCATGAACGGGAAGGGGGTGGGTCCATCAAAGATGGAAAAGTGTTATCCATGAGCCAACAGAGAAACGCGGCGAAAACACAACAGTATCCAAAAAAAAGGGATAAGGCGAAATCGGATAGAGAGCGGAGAGCGCGACGGCACTCACACAACCAGGGGAAAGATGCCGTTAGAGAGCGCGGCCGGCAGAGAGACGAGGCTGAGGGCCATGAGTACAAACGCAACAACCGTTAGAACCAGGCAGGAGAGACCGAAACACGTAGCACCGGCACCGGTAGAGGGAACGATTGGCAATGCAACGCGTGTATATAGGCGGGTGGAAAACGGAACAGCGAACACTTGAAGGTAATTATCACCAGAAAGAACGCAAGAAAAGCAGCAAGAACAAAAAAATGGAGATGAAACGCGGGCTCAACCACGAGGATGGCAGGAATAAGATGGAGGATATTAGGGCCTTCCTGGAGGAGCAACAGGCGATCGTGGGAGAAGGGGGCTATCGCGCCGGTACTTCTCGTCAGCGACGGGCGTCTCTGCTCTCGCGTAGCGACGAGGAGGATTGGTGAGATGGCTCCCAGTTCCTTCAACTGCTGGCCTCGCCGTTGGTGTCACCGGCGCCATCGGGGCACGACTCGGTGTCGCCGACGGTGTCATCGGATGAGGAGGAGGAGGACGACGACGAGGTCATATGCACCGACGGCCCGCGCGCGCCACCCGCTCAGGAGAAGGCCAGATGGAGACGGCAGCAAGGGGCGGAGCCGGAGACGAGGAATGGAAGGCCGCTGACCCTGCGCGACAAAATCGAGGCGGTGAGGCGGAGGTTTCAGGAGGCGACGCCGGAGGAGAAGCGCCGGATGCACCAAGTGCTGGAGAGGGCGCGGGCAATCAGGCGGCGGAGGGACGAGCGGATGGAGGCGCGGCGGCGACAGGCGGAAAGAGCCGCCAGTACGGAGGAGCGCGGCCCAGACGGCGACGGCGGTCCCGACGGCGACGGCCGAAGCAGCGGCAGCCACGGCGACGGCGGAGGCAGCAATGGCGACGGCGGAGGCAGCGACGCGGACTGCAGAAGCGGCGAAGGTGACAGCAGAGACGCAGGCCGCGGAAATGGCGACGGCGGCCCAGACGGCGACGGCGGTCCCGACGGCGACGGCCGAAGCAGCGGCAGCCACGGCGACGGCGGAGGCGGCGATGCGAACGGCAGAGGCGGCGACGACGGCAGCAGGGACGCAGTCCGCGGAAACGGCGACGGCGGTCTAGACAGCGACGGCCGAGGCAGCGGCAGAGGCGGCGACGGCGGCAGCAGGGACGCAGACCGCGGAAACGGCGACGGCCGCCCAGACGGCGACGGCCGAGGCAGCGGCAGAAGCAGAGACGCGGGCCGCGGAAACGGCGACAGCACCGACGGAGGTGGAACTCGAGGCGTGGGAGCGCGGACCGTGGGTGTGGCCCGCACCGGAGAGGTCGACGGCGGCCGAGCGCCCGGCTCTGAAGCGGCAGGCCTCCTGCCCGGAGCCCTGTGCAGGACCGAAGCGACCGGCCCTGCAACGGCAAAGCTCGCACCGGCAGCCACGGTCAACTGGACGGCGATCCCGCGGGAGGAGTGGCCGGCGGCGGTGGTCCGCGCGCAGACCCAGATTCGCCTCGTGGGTAGGAGGGTGAAGAAGCTGGTGAGCGAGCGGGGTACCCGGTACCGCATTGCGATGTCGGCCACACGCACGGAGGTGTTCCGCGAACAGAAGTAAGGGAAAAAAAGGGGGAAAGGAAAAAAAGAGCAAAAAGAAAAAAAAAGAAAAAAAACAAGTGCGAAACACGCGGGAAGAAAATGAATAAAGAGAAGACGAAAAAGAGAAAAGTGGAATACTTACTGGGGAGAGATATCGAGTGGATCGCCTAAACGCCCCTACACCTTATCGATAGGTGGGGATTCGGCCCCAGCCAGAAAGTTGCAAGGGCTGGCAGCGCCGCCCGAGCAAAGGCGCCAGAGGGCACCAGGGCGCCCGTGATCCCAGATGCAGTAAGGAGCGCGCGTAAAATGGGGCCGTTTGAATGGGGAAAGCACACTCCGTCGCAAGGTCGCGGAAAACGGGAGTATTCCGCTGCGGGAAGAAAGAGGGGGGTGTGAGGAACCGCTGTTCCCACAGGCCGAATTCGACCAAAGCATAGCCGGATAAAGACGGTGGGACGGTCGGATAAAGGCTGATGGCTGGCTGGATGAGGCGAAGGTCAGCCCAGATACCCACGGATATCCGGATGCGGCGAAGAGGCCAAGGGCCCCGAGAGGAGAAGTGTCCCGCTCTCGGAGCGAGAGAAACGCGAGAGGAAGAGGAGACGGCGGGATCTGGCCGGCAGCGATCCGACGCATGACCAAATATGGGCATGGGATCACGCCACCGGCCAGGCCCCGTTACGAAGGCCGTGGAAACCAGGAGACGGCGATGGAAAACTACCAACGCCGAGCCGGGGCCCGTCAAGGGGCTATAAAAGGAGGCTGCGGCAACGAAGCGGCTCTCTTTTGCCGTGGAGAAGTGATCGCGCGCGCACGTTGAAACCCCGCCGAAACGTAAGAGTAGTACCCGGTACGGTTCGAAGAGGTGCAGTGAAGTGAATAGCAACAGGAAGACGGGACCCGCCTGCCCCCAGAGTGAGTCTAAGTTAAGAGGTGATCCACAGTTCCCGGCGGAAGCTACGAGGGGAGTGCGAGACGTAGAGTGCGGATTTGCGTGGCGGGCCAAAGCAATAGCGGAGGTCAAACTGTCCCAATCAATAGCCTCAACGCTGCCACACCCGACGAGAGCCCACGCGTGGTGGAGATCCATTGATAAGCTGAATTGTAGCATCTAGCCCTAAGTCCTAATATAAGTACGAATAAAGAGAAATTCGATTAAAGAAAAGGAAGGTCTTATCATTTGTCGTTGGGGGCTCGCTGAGCGATCCCAGCAAACTCAAGCGAACCAAGAAGCAGGTCCGTTACAATATCTCTGTAGTTTTGTAGTCCTTATTTGTAGTAATTGTAGATAGATTGTCCTTAGCTGTAATGTAATTTAATTAATTTTAGTTATTTATTTTAGCATATTTACCTTTCTTTCTTCTTCTTCCTTCCCAACTATCACCCATTCCCAAATACCTGACAAGTGGCAAGGCCATTAATGACCCAAAAAAATACCACGCCAATTAGGAAAATCCCGCGCCGATAACACACCAAAAAGTCACTACAAACTGCATTTCTCAATGCTAGTGTGTTAGCGGTCGCCAACTTCGGCAATTACGCCCAGCAATTCCCCTTTTCACCCCCACCCATTTCAAACTTCAATACATACCCATAGCAGTTGAGCAGGAACAAAATTAACACTGCCAACCTGCGCCACTCTGCCAAACGCCCCAATAAAGCCATTTCAACCGCCCATATGATGCTATGCGGTCGACTCTTCGGAGCGTCTCGCGACCGGATCGTAAGATCCGGAAGTTTAAAGTATCCGGGCGGTTATACGGGAGCAGGCATCTATCCCCCCCTTCCCATCCCATCCCCTTACAACAGAGCAGCCAATACACACAGAACAAAGAACACACAAGAACACTAGCCATTAACCAACGACAACACGGACAGGCACTAAAGCAAACGGCAACTCCAATTCTCCATTGCCTACTTATCGGTGCTGCTGCCCTCGGACTACTTTCATCTCACTCAATATTGGGGTGAGTGAAAGTGGAACCGGGGGTGAGAGCACCGGTAAATGACGATCGGCGATCGGGCCGGTCGAGTTGAGGGGGAGAGTATGGGAGTTGGTGGACATATGAGTGTTCCACCATGAACCTCGTCCGCCACTCTCATCTCGTCCACCCGCTCGAGAGGTTGTGATCGTCGGACGTGCCATAACCGTTTCGTGTCGTTTCGCTTTTGATTGTTCTGTGCCGTGTCGCCATTGACGTTTTTTCTGTGTTGCCCTGTTTTTTTTGTGGTGTCTGTTGTGTGCCGTGCCGCCCTTCCTCCACCACACCCATTACTATCTATGACAAACTTTTGTTCCCGTGCACGTCACAAACCAAAAAGAGATAACTGTGATAGACGAGAAAACAGAGAATAAAAGTGCCAATAAATACATTAAACACAAACACACACACACAAGAGACTTTTCAATTAAAAACAACAAACAGGCAACAGATCGCCAACACACAAACCAACAGCCAGCCATGACCAGAGGAATGGCCAGACGAGGGTCAACCAGACGACACAGCGCCGGCGGCAGAGCGGACCGCAGAGGCGCCCTAGCAGCAGCAGCAGCAGCTAACAACACCAACACCAACACCGCCAATAGCAGCAGCAGCAGCAGAGCCCTCGGCGCAGGCGCCAACACCAACGCCCCAGCCAATGCAGAGCGCCGACGCCACAGCCATCCATCGAGTGAGTACCCAGCCATTGCCATGGCCGATATATCCACGGCCACAGCCACTCCCCCCTCGAGCCCCATCACATCAGCAGCAAACAGCAGCGCCAATAGCAACTGCAAATCCCGCAACCCGCCAAATCCCAAAATCCGCCAAACACAAAGGGAAAGGCCGAAAAGACGCCACTTTTCCCGCCTCTCACACTCTCGGACAGTTCGAGAGTAACGGGAGAGGGAGAAGACGGAGGAGAGCCGGCTAGCCGACGCGCAGGAGCAGAGCGCCAAAACGGCCAACGGGCAGCCACACACACACACACGACCGGATCGAACCCGTTGCGTGTCGAACTTGGTTCGAGTTCGAGCAGCGGGTCGATCCGAACCATAGCCCAGCCTGCACCAATACAGCGGCAATCAGCAGCAACTACACAACCACAATCACAACCAATCCCACCAACACCAAAACGACGCCGCGCCTCATCGACAGTGGGAGTGACGATGAGGGTGAGGGTGAGAGGAAGCAGGCTAGACGACGGGGCCGCCATCACCAGCAGCGGCAGCAGCGGCCGCCAATTAGGAAGCTGAAGAAAAAAGGCAGACAATGGAGGAGCTAGAGGCTATTGTCCAGGAGCAGCTGAGGCAGCACGAGCTGAGGGAGCAACAGCAGAAGCAGCAGAAACGGACGGCAGATGCAGCCAACACCAACACAGTTGCCGATCCTGCCACTCAGCCGCAATCTGCACAGCCAACACATGCCCCTGCCCCTGCCCTGCCCCTGCCCTGCCACTACTATAAATGCAAATAGCCAGACCCACAGCCATCACCAACATCGACAACAGCCAATACATAGACAATTACCAGCCATTCACACAGACAATACCACAATTAACAATAGAGATAATAATGACGCCAATACAAATACAAATACACCTGCCAATACAAACACCAACACCACCACCGCCATCACCATCACAAACACCCCTGCCACTACCACCGACGATGACATCCGGCACGGCGAATTCGGGCATCAGCCCAGCCAGGAACGTGGCTTGAGGATCCTCATCCGAGGACTCTCCCACTCCATGCCGCCGGATTGGATTCGCAGCAGTATGCTGAACGAGGGGTTCACGGTTCGGTTTGTAAGGGTGATCACCGATCGATTCGATCGCAGCGCCAATTCAACCTCTTTGAGGCTGAGATCGCCCCCAAACCGGACTGTGGCCAATACGTGGTATTGAAGCTGCGACGCCTGGGTGGGAGGCCCGTCACGGTTGAGAGACTTGGAGTCTCCCGTGACCCCGCCCAGTGCCATCGATGTCAGGTGTTTGGCCACACCCGCGCATACTGTAGGCGAGCTGCTGTCTGCATGAAACCCGCAGCAGCAACGCCAACACCAACCGGATCGGCAGCATCGGCAGCAGCATCGTATGGCGACCAACATCCCAGCCATCGACCAGGGGGCGCCAACACCAGAGGGTCCAGCCGATGCAACCGATCGCGAATGATGCCCCGACGCCACGCCAACACCAGCAGCAGCAGCGGCCAGACGTCCAGTGTGATGGCAGCTGCGCTCAAAATCTGCAATTATACGAACAGCAAATAAAAGAGTTGGAAAGGAGGATTAACCAGATGGCAGAGCAACTCACCAAATTGGCTGCAGCAAATGGCAAGGGCACAACAGCCATGCCCCACTCCAACCAACAGCAGCAGCAGTTCCTGCCCCTCTGCCAATACCATCAGTCGCCGCCAATACAGCAGCAGCCATATCGGATTCAGAGTCCGACATTGACTGCGACGCGACTGAATTAGACGATGGCGACGACGACGAATGGACCGATCACGATCCATTTGAGGTGCTGGATGGCCTGGGCGAAATATGGAGGGCCCAAATCGCCAGCGCACGCGAGGGCATGCGATCGGGCGGCGCCTGTTAATGTGCCAATCGTCAATCCAGAGACAGCCACTGCAACAAAAAAAAAAAACAGTCAATACACGACAACACGAAAAACGGCCAAAGCACATGAAATCCACACTTACCTGCCAATCATCAGACAGAGCTGCAAAAGAAGAAGAAACAGGAGGGAGAAGCAGACAGCCAATACGCAAATACTCACCTGCAAACGTCTGCACGCCAACACAACCCAGACAAGGGTCGCCAGCAACTACATCCAAATCGACGACAGGCACCTGCAAATAAAGACAAATTAAACCACACGCCAAAACAAACACCTCCTCATCTGGGTGGCCGGACCAGCAGCCACTCAAAACGCCATTACAAACCGACGATGAACGTGGCCGAGGAGGCCAGGCCAATACAACTGACAACGCATCCTGGTGGCCGGACCAGAGCCACTTGGATGCGGCCAATCAACAGAATCGACAACGTATCCTGGTGGCCGGACCAGTTCGCCACTTGGATGCGGCCAATAATACGATACGTTGGCATCACACACCGATGCCAATGCCAACAGAATGAATCTGATCTCTCAGCTTTATTTTACGTGGCGGTTCCTCAGGGAGGGATTTCAACCACGGCGTCTAATGTTTATTTGCAGCTTAGCCTCGATTAGTGCGATATATATACATATATCACGCCATCACGCACCACCGCTACATACGCAGGAACCTGGTACGATGCGCCAGTTAGCGCCCCTAAAAAGAAGCTATAGCTATGTACATAGCGACTCTTCCGGTACCAATTGAAAGTATCCTGGTTGGGCATACAATCCCCCTTGGTGAGGGGCGAGGTGTATCTAACACGTCTTCCGATCTATGGGTCTCGGCACCCGGTTGAGAGCGCAACTCCACGAGGAGCCTAGCGGCTCTCCCCGCGTAACGTTTGGGTATCAACCACAGCCACCACGATACTCCCACTAGGGGGCCGACCTCAATGTGCAGCCTTGGAACTGCACAACCCGTGGTACCGATCTTAAGGACTCAGCTCGATCCTCCCTTTTAGCCCCGACCGGCCTGGATAGGGAATCCACCCAGCCCGTGCGCCGCTTGCGCGTTCAGCAGCTGCTGTCGCCTGGAGAACGCCAGTCCGGCGAACCCGTCGAGAGTCCGCATTCTCTCCTGAGAAGCCGTCACATCGGAGAAGGTCCAGTCGCCATCCGTGTACTGCACTCCAAGTCCATCGAGGTCTCGCAAGTCTTCATAGAGGGGACAAGCACATAGGAAGTGCTGCCAATCCTCGCGTTCTGCGCCGCATAGACAGGCTTCTTCCATGCAGCGCGCAGCGTGAAGCCAAACCTTCGTTCGCTGTAGACGAAGCCTGCGTTCGGGATGAACAACGACAATGCAGTTGGGTGGCCGGACCAGTGCCACTCGAGTGCAGCAACCAACACCAACAAACGACAGATGCAGCGTGGGCGGCCGGACCAGAGCCACTCGCCATCTCCAACTTTTGCCCACGATGCACGCCATCTCCAAGTCCAGCCATCGCCACTAAAGATCTCAGGTGGTGCCACTAATTCCTGCACAGGGGACAGCGGAGCCGGCCGGTATGCGGCGCAATGTTCTGCGCAGGAACTCCGAAAGGGGGGTCGGCTCGTCTTACTGGGCGGACGTGAGGGTCGAGAAGAAAGGCGCGGAGCGAGGCACACCCGCGTGGGTCGAGAGAGAGGCGGACGCAGGGCGAGGCACACCTGCGTGGGTCGGGAATTTATTTGATTTATTTGCTTGCTGGTTAAACAGGTAATTTGTTACATTGAATATTTTTTTGTTGTTTCGTCACGTTCCCGGAAGGATTCTTAACTTGTATCTTAGTTGTCACGCGGGACAACGTCTATACTCGGCCCGGGTCTCGGGAAAACTTCGCTGCCGCCGATCTCTAACTTATCAGTATCTACGTGTCTGCGTCTTCGTCGGCTTCGGATTGGCTGCCGCTTCGCGGAGCGTCCCGAAGCCGCGAAGGGAAGGGGCGGGGGTTCTTATCGGCTAGTCTGTGCTTCGGGAGCTTAAGTTTAGAGTGGGGGTAATGTGTTGGCCCGGTGGGGAGTTGTCACCGGCTAACGGTTCGTGTCTCGGGAGCTTATGGCTAAACGCGTGGCAATGTGTTGGTGTGGGGGCGTTCTTCCGGCTAATTGTCAGTGCTTCGGGAGCTTTTCGTTAGAGGTGGGGGTAATGTGTTGGTACGAGAATGTGGGATTGGCTGTCGTGAAACGGTAGGCGAAACGATATGGGGAATGAGTTTCTTTATTGGTGGTACATTTATCGTATGCATTCTCTGTTCTTAAGGCTAAGTAACGATATATTTAAGGGAAACTGGAGATATAAAAAGGGGAAAAATGAGGCGGTGACGATCCCGCGATGTAGCGCGCTGTGACGAACCTTCTTAAGGTTCGTTACACCCCCCCTTTCTTCCGGGAGGAGGTCGACGCAGACAGGCGCGGCCCGGGATCGCTTGTGGACCCGGTAGCACTGATCCCAGGACCAGCTTCGGAAGCGGAGCCTCTCCGCTTCCAGCAGCCGCTGGTGTATCTCCTCGATGAGGCCCGCCGGTAGGGCCCGGCCTGGGATGTTCACCTGCCAATCTGCCGGCGCGATTACCCACTGGGTGGGCTGGTTCAGCTCTTCGATCAGGGAGAAGTCCGCTGGACTTTGCCCCTCCCGCGTAGATTCGTCTTGAAGAAATCGTAGTATTTCATCCAAGTCGCAGTCCACCAGCAACTCGTCTTGTCCTTCCCACTCCCCAGTTTGGGGGGTCGGCGCCGTCTCCTCCGCAACGGGTTGTTTTACCCTCCGTAGGGTTATGGTGGGGTACCCGCTGTCCGGCCCCGTTTCCCACTGCTCCTCCGGTTCGGTCAGCTCCGCTTGTCGAACCGGAGCGGCGTTTCCCTCTTCTGTAGCCCCGGTGGGCCATTCAGTGGGAGGGCCTTGCGCTGCCTCCGCGTTGGGCGCTTCGGCGTGCGTTGGTGTGGTCGCCGCTGACTCTTCTGGGGGATTGGGGCATCGGGGAGGATCCGATGCGGGCGTTGGCGGTCGCGCTTCGGCGTGCGTGGGCGTGGCAGCCGCCGACTCTTCGGGAGGATTGGGGCATCGGGGAGGATCCGATGCGGGCGTTGGCGGTCGCGCTTCGGCGTGCGGGGGGCTTGCCCTGGCTGGGGCGGCCGGTTCGGAGCGCTAGTCGATTGGTTCCGCGGCTTCTCGGAATGTCCTGAAGAACGCGTTGACATTCCGGCCGGGAGGGACAAAGACGTCTACGGACATCTGGTGGTTACGCGTGACGCGTAACCCCCATGGCGTGACCGTGTGGTGAAAGGTCTCTGTTTCGGCTATGAATTGCCGACCGTAGGGTTCCTCCTCTTCTCTCTCCCCGTCGTCGTAGTACGCGTTGTATGGTTTCGGAGTTGTAACGCTCCAGCCCCTCTCGGGGCGGTAAATGCCACGGCCGTTCGGGGATCCGCGGCTCTGGTGATAACCGGCATCTTCAAAACTTCTGTTCGAACATCGGCGCGTATGATGGCGTTTCTGGTTCGGGAAGCTGTGCTTGCTAGAACCGGCATCTTCGAACTCCTCTTCGAATGACGGTGACCCTGGCTCCGGGGAGCAGGGCGCGGCTCGTCGTTTATACGGCGGCGGCGACCACAGGTTCTCTCGACGGAACCCGGATGGTCGGCGGGAGAACAGCGGGGGCTGTCTCGGGGACCCTCGTGGTCGGCTGCCCCTGCCTCGTCGGCGTCTAGCTCCATATCTGCGTACATGTCCCCATCGGAGGTGTGGGGTTCTTCGGCTACTCCTGGCTTCGGGGCGGCTTCCTCGTCCGCCTTGGCAGCGGACTCCGGTTCCTCGGCGTCGGAGAAATCCGTGAGGTCTACGACTTCGGGTGACTCTGCTGATGCAGCGGCTCTCTGGTGCGCCTTAGCTGGGGTGTTCTCGGTGGCGTTCATGGCTGGTTCTTCGGTGCGTAGAGTTCGGGGAGGGGAGAGTGTCTATTTTCTATTTAATCTATATTAATCTTCTTAATTCTAGGGCCTCCCAGGGGGCGTGACGAAAACTTACATTGTTTTGTTTCTGGTATAGGAGGGTTTTATCAAAATCGCCTTGCTCGCTCGGCGTTCGGAATCTGACTTATTTCTTGTATTTCTAACGTCATGCATTTCCTCCGCTGACAGCGCGACTCACGGGAGCCGCGTCAGCGGGCTTGCAATTCTGTAATCTAAGCTATGGTAAATGGATCCGTGGGACGATTATGGACGTTTGGGGCATGGGTTTATGAATGTGTGTAATGAAGTTAATGCATGAATCTGCCGAATTGACATTTATATATTTTTGTTTCGTTCTTTCTTTATTTATTTATTTTTTTTTTTTTTGTGGATATTTCATTTTCGTCGTCTTTTCCCTTCGTAACTTTCGTTTTACGGGCAGCGCAGCTATGCGTCGCACGCGGGCTCCGATAGGATTTCGGGCGCGATGGGCCAGGTGTAGGGCCAGCTCTTATCGCTGGGCTCGGCCGGCCTCTGGGCATGTATCCGCGCGGAAGGCTCTGCCGGGGCAACAGTACCGTGCGCCGTCTCTGTTGTTCTGGCCGGTTCGTCATTGGCCGGGGGGTTACGGGGGGCGGCCTCCACGTCTCGTGCTGTATGCTCGTTCCGAAGCCTTGGATTGAGGCGGCGTATAGCACCCAGATGATGGCGCAGAGAGGGATGGCGACGACGAGGTGAACAAATAGGAGGCGGCGCTCCCTATCGTCACCGTCTCGTTCAGGTCGTCGATGTAGTTTGAATTTGTAGGCTTAACTCCGTAGGAACGGCAAGCTTAGCTTTTCCTTGTGTGCCGTTACGTTTATTCGAGTCATCGCCGTACCACCGCCTTTCTTTTGGAGTCGCCGAGGTGATTCACGTACCAGGTCCCGTTAAACGAGACCCGGTGGGAATACGTAACTAGGTACGATCCCGAGATTGCTTGTGTAGGCCGTCCGGTGATTTAATGTAACTCTTTTTATTAGCTGCGCGTCCGTCTCTCACAATCGCCATTACAAAGTGCCCTCACTCTCTTCTCGATGTTCTTATCCGATATCTCACTATTGGTATTTCCCACCGAGTGTATCGATGGTGCGTAAATACCAATGCGCGCTGTATGCTATTTTAAATACTAGTTGAATGCCTCACTAATTATTACCTTGCTACAATTCGGCCATCCTGACCGGAGTGCTCCTGAACTCCTTACATTTAATTTAGTTTCTAGATAGGTTGATTTATTACAGTTGGGTGTGGTTTACTCTTAATATTCTAAGTTTACGTGTTACAATCATTTCTTCATTTTGATTCCCTGTGACATTTGCATTATTACCATTTTCAATCCACGGCTTCATATTTGCCACCGCCCAAACTCCTTTATACGGATCCTTGATTGTTGAAACCCCTCTACATCTTCTAGCAAATACCTATCATTTTTTAACACCTTTGGATATCTTATAAGGTCCTTGAACTTCGGGATAAGCTTTTTAGACACCCCTGTATGAGTGTCGAAATTCTCACCATAACTAGATCATTATCTACGTACACGTGTGGCTCCCTTCGCTTGAATTTGTTGCTTGTTTGTTATAAGACTGTATTTTTCCTGATGAGTGCCTGCTACTGCTCTAATCTTTTCTATATCCCTTGTTGCCCGCTGTTCGGTTAGTTCGTCTAGATGATCTTTTAGTAAATCTGAAACCTTCCTTTTTGTACGACCCCAAACAACATTCTGCTCGGGTGTTCATTAATTGTTCTTGAATTGTGTTGTTCATCGCGTGTTCTACTGTTTCCACTACCATATCCCAATGTAATCCTTTTTCCGGTCAACAAGCTTTGCAATCATGGGTCCCAAACTTCTGTTCACCCTTTCTACCTGCCCGTGCCTGTGCGACCCTGTTGCTATCTTTACGTGTTTAACATTGCTCTTTCTAAGAATTCTTCAAACTCTTTTGACGTGAAAACAGCTTCCTCTGTCTGACACAATGCATCTGGGTCTACTGTAAGCTCGGAAATAATCTTTCATTGCAATTACTGCTTCCTTTGTGCTAGTGGTTTTGTCGTAAAAGTCTTACGAATTTGTGAACGCGTCTATTACTACTAAAACATGTTTGTTGCCCTGCCTTTGTCGACTGGCCCGAATGGTCGATATTACTACCTCGAATGTCCTGACCCTTTTGGTATGTTGTGTAAAAACCCTTCCTCTTTTCCGTTTTGCTGAGTACGCTATGCATTTTAGACAGTTTTCAATGTGTCGCTTGGCTTATACCTTACGTTGAGATCCAGTAGCTTTTCGATATAGCGTCGGTCATCTTGTCTATACCGACGTGCCCTAGTTCATCGTGGTACTTATAGAGTACGTGGCCTTCCATTTCCTCGGGTACGCAGAATAGGATAGTATTGTTATCTTTTTTCCTGTATATTATTCCGTTTCTCATCTCATAATGTTTGTGTTCTGATTTCTGTAACGTTTCTCTCAGCTCCATCAGTTTTTTATCCCTGTTTTGGCATATAATTAAATTTTCTTCAAAGGTGTTTGTGTCTACCGTGAGTATCTGAACGGCTCTGCTTAGCGCATCTACGTGTTGCATTCTACTTCCTGACCTGTGTTCTAACTTGTAGTCATAATTTTGTAACTCTAACGCCCACGGCAATGCGTGGATTGAGTTCTTTTTGTTTAGAGTCATAGTTAGCGCGTTGCAGTCTGTCACTATTTTGAAGGTATGCTTGCACGTATACTCTAAAAACCGTGTAGTGCATAAATTATCGCTAGTGTCTCCAGTTCAAAAGCTGTGGTATTTGCTTCGGTAATGTTGTCCGCTTGGAGAAAATAAAACACCGGTGCATTCTGCCATCACCCTTCTTCTGCATTAGAATTGACCCGAAACCTAACGAACTTGCATCGCAATGTAATCTGTCGGATCTCTGGGATTGTAAAGTGCCAAATCGGTGCTTCCAACAAATTACTTTGAGTTGTTCGAAACATTCTAGTTCTACGATACCGAATTCAAACTTCCTGTCTTTTTGACCAAATCATAAAGGGGCTTAGCTTTCGTAGAAAAATCTTTACGAACCGTCTAAAGTAAGAACATAACCCTAAGAAACTCTGCACTTCGTTCGTTTTCGTGGGACTGGAACCCTTTTACGCCTGTAATCCCTTCGTATCTGGTTTAATTCCGTTACCCGATATGAATAGCCCAGTACTTAACTTCTGACTGTAAGAATTCGCATTTATCAATCCTAATTCAAGTTTATTCTCTACCAATCGTCTCATCACTTCTTGTAAAATTTCCATGTGACTATCACTATCTTATTGCTACCATAATATCGTCCATGTATATTATAACTTTGTCTTCCTTTACCATATCTGCAAAAATGTTGTTTGTGAATCTTTGAAACACCGCCGATGCATTTCGTAACCCGAACGCATCCTCAACCATTCGTATTGTCCCATGGGGTCGTGAACGATGTGTATTTAACTGAATCTTTATGCATAAATACGTGGAAGTATCCATTCTTCAGGTCTAACTTGGTGAAAAGTCTTTTCCCTGACAGTTTATCTAGTAGGTCGTCTATCAGAGGTGTTGGGTAATTGTCCTTTATCATACCTTATTAAGTGTGCGATAATCGACGCACAGTCTCAACTCTCCCGAATTCTTTTTTACCAGTACTATAGGCGAAACGTATTCTGACTCACTGGTTCTGATGTAACCTTTTCTGTGTATTCGTCTATCATTTTCTGTACTTGGCTTTTTCGCTATACGACAGTCTTCTAGTGGGCAATGAAACGGTTTTTCGTGTTCGAAATTCAACTTCATTTCCCACTTGTTTGTGGTAAGTTTGGTCTTTCTGCGTTTACATACGCTGTCCTAAACATGTATTTAAGTCGTCCTGCGAGTTCTTGGCTACAATCTGTCCCTACTTTCAACTCCCAGTCGTTTTCTTTGTCTGGATAACTGGCTTGTAGTTCGTTGAAATTGTTTTTACGCTCTCGCAGTATCGCGTCTTCCAGACACTCAACCATTGCAGAACACTCATTTCTACCTTGCCTCCACTTCTACTTCATGCTTATTCTCTTTAACCACCCTCATCTTAACTTCACATTCATATTCTCCTAACACTCATTCTCTATTTCCACTCATTTTTTTCTAAACACTCATTTCTCCTAAACACTCATTTCTTCTAAACACTCATTCCTAACCATTTCTTCTAAACACTCATTTTCTCCTAAACACTCATTTTCTTCTAAACACTCATTTTTTTCTAAACACTCATTTTTTATTTCACACTCGTTTTTGTCTCACTCTCCTTCTCCTTGCAAATGTCACTTACAATTTTAAATTTGCATAAATCATAAAATCCCTACCTAACACAGCCTCATAGCCCATCGACTCGTCTGCCACTACTAGTAATCAAAGTTGATTCGATTTTGTTAATAATTACAAAACTGGTATTTTACCAAAGATGTTAAGTTTGCTATTATTTAGTCCAACATAAGCGTAATCCGCATTTTTATTCAAAATAAATTCAATTTCTCTGTTTTTCTTGTCTTTGTTAAACTTATATAAACTTAAATCATCTTCTTTGATTTCGTTCGAACTTAATCGTGAGCGCTCTTCCACTTTATTTAGGTTATTTTCCGACTGTGCTCTAGACACGATAACTTCATAAAACTTATTGGGCTCCCTGAGTCGATGAGGCAATTTAAGGACAAGCATTTGTTATTGTAATTGCTAATGTATATATAAATTGTATATATAATCGTTATGTACCTTGTACTTCTTTTCGTCACAGTGTGACACCTGGTGACTCATGCTGCCGCATCCGTAGCACGCTCCTCTTTCGCGCTTGGGCTTGCGGCACTCCCCTGCCACGTGCCCAAAAGAGTTGCAGTTGTAGCAGCGAATGGGTGTTGGCGAGGCTCCAGTGTTTGCCCTTCAGTTGAACCGTACTTCTTTGGCAGCATGATCTTCTCGAACGCCTTGAGTAGTTGATATGGAGCGCCAAAGCACTGCATTGGGCTTGCCTACGCAGGCCTACATCTGGGATACCTTCGATGACTCCGTCAATAAACTCCTCGTCGTCAATGACTATGCGGGATGCCAGCGACACTTTGGCGTTGAAGTACATCGAGAACTCCTCGCACGTGCCCATGAACGGACTCGAACTTGCGACGGAGCAACAGTTTGCTTTCCTTGGATGAAAGTGTCTTCCATGACGTTCAACAATTGATCGATTGGCAGCGACATGTGCTCCGGACTCGAATGCAGCCACACCAATGCTTTGTCCTTAAGCTTCGACATTAGCAGCATTAGTAGCTTCTCATCCTTCAGTTTGTTCACTTTGCGACGGCCTTAAACTGCGCGATCCAAGTTGTGACGTCATCGTTGTTTCCAGAAATGTTGCCATGATATGTTGGCAACATGTCTTTGCGGCATTTAGCAACATGACGCCAGCGTCATTGCTGGCGCTGGTGTTGTGTTCTCTCCTCTCCCTTCCTTCTCCCTCTCGCTCTGCAGCTTCAGCAGCTCGATTTGCAGTTTTAACATTTCAACCTCTGCTCGATATTCGCCATGGTTGTTGTTGTGCCCAGGCGCTTGCGGTGCTTTTTCGTTCTTCTCTTTGCGTTCGCTCTTCGTCGAGTCTTGATCTGCGCCGCCTCATCTTCCCTCTCGTTCTCGCATGTTTTCGGCTGCCGGTGGTCCCTGTCCCCGCAGCTCTACTGGTATTTCGTTAAGTCTCGCTGCCATGCAGCTTTGCTCCACCTTTTGGTAGATTGAGGTACTCCAGCCATTCGCGCAGCTGGCGGCCGAGAACTCCTCCGTGCCGACCAAGTCCGACATGTTTTTTTCAGCGATGGCGTCTTCGACGACGAGATAATAAAAATTTTCGCTATTTTTCACTGGCGGCGATTGATCGTATCCCACTTCTGAAATTGTAGGCCGTCCGGTGATTTAATGTAACTCTTTTTTATTAGCTGCGCGTCCGTCTCTCACAATCGCCATTACAAAGTGCCCTCACTCTCTTCTCGATGTTTCTTATCCGATATCTCACTATTGGTATTTCCCACCGAGTGTATCGATGGTGCGGTAAATACCAATGCGCGCTGTATGCTATTTTAAATACTAGTTGAATGCCTCACTAATTATTACCTTGCTACACTTGGGTGTCCCCGCTCATCTACAACGGTGAACCTTGCGTCGTTGACGATGATGGTGCCGTGGTCCACCACGACGATCGGATCCAAGTGACCGGGCGAAGTCGCGCAGTGCGCGACGGACCCGGTCACCATCTGCTGAGCGCAGGTGATCCCCTCGCGTTCTCTGCAAAACGTAGCGCCGATGTGGCTTCGCAATCCCCGATGCTAAGGTTGGGGCCCGCATTCTGCACGATGTCTCCCTCGTTGAATCCAGTATCTTGTTCTGATGTTGGACCGGGAAAATAAGCATTTCCTACAGGCCAGCTTCGGTTGGGAAACTTGATGAGAAAGTGGAGTAGGTCTGCGCTCTGGAAGACGCAAATATTTGACACTTCTAGTAGCTCCACTAGGCTGATGTTAGCGAGGTGTTGCTCGCCCAATTCCTTAATGTCAGCGCCGTCCAGAAGGCGGGGCTGATCACGTTGATCTTGCAAGGTTAAGGCCAGGATGAGGTCTTCCAGATCCGTTATTATGATCCTGTTCCGGGCTATTATGGCTTCGCCCGGTCGGCGTTGTCCTCCTGCGATGTGGTTCACGAGGCGGTCAGCTCGTTGATCCGGGTTGAATACTGGAGTTGATTCGTTTTGGCCACGCTGGACTCCGCCAGCTGCTTTTGTTGGAATTTGACCTGCTCCCATCGTCGAAGTCGGGCATTCCGCCACTACCTTCAATGCTGTTCGAGCAGTTTATACTCCTTGTCCCCGATGGTGGACCCTTAGCGTGGCCACCAGGTTCTTGATGTGGTCCAGGTCGGCTGCTATCACTTGCGCCATCCGGTCTAGGCTAAACAGCTCCGCGGCTTGTCCATTTCGGCGACGTAATCTTCGTATGAAGTCACGTTCGTAGTGTGGTGCAGGTATCCGTGGTTGCCCAAATGGCCCAAACGGGGACGCCACCGTCCGCTATTGGGATATAGTCCGCGTCAGTGTAGTCATTCAACTTGACCAGCGCGCGCGTCGAGGTTAGCAGAGTGAGGAAAATCAGTAGGTCCTTCATGTGTGTGGTTTTGTGTTATCTTCGGATGCGTTTGGGTTGGGATCGATTCGACCGTTCGGCTGTGTGGCGGAATGGCACTGATCGGTGATGGTGGGTCTCGGACTGCCGGAGACGCTTGTCGCGGGCTACGCCGTCGGTCGACCTAGTGTCGGTACTTTTCGGGATCCGGCAGTCGTCGCTTGCCTCGCTCGGTTTTTCCCCGGCACGGGCGCCCCTTCCCCCCTTTTCCCTTCGTTTCAGCCGGTACCTGTGCCCCTGTCGTGTCCGGCGCTTGTTCGGCCGTACCTGGGTCGTCCGCCTCCCCGGCACGTTCGTCGGGTTCGCGGTCGTGGAATTCTCTCAGATCGTTGATGTTGGCGACCTTCCGTTTCCGGCTGCTCGGGTGCTGCAGCTGAACGATGTTTGGCGACGGAAACCCTTCACGCGATAGGGCCGTCAAATTTAGGGGCCAGTTTTGCCGCGAAGCCTTCGGCGGCGTTTGAGAGGTGATGCTGCCGTAGAAGTACTAGCGAACCGATCGTGGGACGCCACTGTCGTCGCGAAGGTTGTAGTGCCTCCCTTGTTCTTGGCTGGCCCTTTGAATGTTGTTTCTGACGATGGCGAACACTTCTTTAGCCTGTCGGCCTTACCCATAGGAGTTTCCTGGCGCTTCCCGTCCCCGGCGTGACCTCGTCGTATAAGGCGCCGGGCAGTCGGGGCTCTCTTCCGTGTACGAGGAATGCCGGGCTGAAACCGGTAGTCTCCGAGACGCTAGAGTTGATCGCCAGCGTCATTTCTGGCAAGAGTTCGTCCCACGTGTTTTGGTGATCGTCACGAATTGGGCGATCATCGTCTTCACGGTCCGGTTTGCCCTTTCCGTCGGTTCTCTTGCGGACAATAGGCGCGGTGTGTTGGAGTTCCACGCCGGCGGTGTGCAGGAAGGTCTTGAACGACCGACTGGTGAACTGGTGCCGTTGTCACAGACAAACAACTTCGGAACACCGAAGCTACTCAGTATGCGTTCCCTGAAAGCTCGTTCGAGCTAGCCGTCGTTGCCTTCTTAAGGGCACCAGTTCGACCCATTTGGAGAAGGTGTCAAAGAAAACTAGCAGGATGCGTTCCCCGTTGGATCGGGGTAACGGTCCGACGAAGTCGGCGCACAGGGTGCGAGGGTTCCTCGGCCTTGCGAGTGAGCATCCTGCCCACTGGCTTGCGTTGGGTAGCCTTGGCTACCTTCTGGCAGCTCACGCAACCGCGGATATATCGCCTCACGTCGCGATAAAATCCCGGCCAATAATACCTCTGGGATATCCTCGTGATAGTTTTTCGTACGCCGAGGTGGCCTGCCGTCGGTTGGTAGTGGCACTCTCGGAGGACTCTCGCTCGGCAGTCCTTGGCACACAGAGCTTCCACGGCACGTGGTCGTCATCGTCGCTCCGTGCCCCAGGTTTCGGTAAAGCTGCCCGTTTCGTACGTGTAGTCCGGGTATTTTTGGGGCTCGTCGTGAACTTGTTGGATCCTTCTTCTGAGCCACGGGCAGGTCGTGCCCTCTTCTTCGACGCGTGAAAGGGATTCCAAAGGTTGCCTGGAGAGCGCGTCGGCGACCACGTTCTGGTTGCCGGCCGATAATGTACGTCGTATTGGTACTGCTGCAGCTCCAGCGCCCATCTCGCCACTCTCCCGTAAGGGCTCTCAAGGGTGTTTAGCCATTTCAGCGCGAGATGGTCGTCACCACGTCGAACCGGTATCCTTGCAAGTAACAGCGCAATTCCGGATTGCCCATAGGCATTCCTTGTCGGTGGCCGAATAATTCTCCTCTGCCTTGTTAAGGCGCCGGCTGACGTAGGCGATGACGCGTTCCTTCCCTTCGATCTCTTGGGTGAGGACCGCGCCCACACCCACGTTGCTCGCGTCGGTCTGCAGGAGAATTTGACGTTGAAGTCCGGGCAGGCGAGCACCGGGGCGGTGGTGAGTCGCACTTTGAGTTCGTCGAAGAGTCCTGATGTTCCTGTCCCCATGCCCATGCTCTCCCCTTCTTTAGTAGCAATGACATCGGTTGCACTATGGTGGCGAAATTGGGACGAATCGACGATGCCAGCCCGCCATGCCTATGCATTGCCGCAATTCCCTCAGGTTAGTGGGCGGTCTCAGGTCTTTGACGGCCGCTATCTTGTCAGGGTCGGTATGAATGCCTTCTGCGCTGACCATGTGACCCAGGTATTTTATGCGGCGCTGGAAAAAATACGCATTTGTCTGCGTTGATCCGCAGATTGGCCCGGCGCAGTCGCGAGAAGACTCTCTTGACGTTGCGCAAATGTTCCGCGAAATCCTTGCCGACGATGACGATGTCGTCCAGATACGCGAAAGCGAAGGGTTCCATGTCTGCGCCGATGACCGTGTCGAGGGTACGCTGGAACGTGCTCCCGCGAATGTAACCCGAAAGGCATTACCTTCCACTGATAGAGGCCTCTTCCGGGCACCGTGAACGCCGTGCCTCCTTACTGTCATGGGCCATCGGTATCTGCCAGTATCCATTCTTCAGATCCAGCGTGGTGATGAACGCGCGTTTCGGAGTCTTTCCAGTATATAGTTGATCCTCGGCAACGGTATGCGTCCGGGATCGAATGTTCGTTTAGTTGTCGATAGTCCACACACATGGACGAGGACAATGGGGGCGCTGTGGGGACTTCGCGAGGCTCGATCAGCCTTCTGCTATCAGCTGGTCGACCTGCTCGTCGATGATCCGACGCATAGCCGGGTTCTTTGGGTATTACCGTTGCTTTATGGGACGCTGGTCCCTCATAACTATCGTGTGCTCCGTGAGGTCCGTGGTCCCTCGTAGGCCTGCGAGCTTCGGCAGCTCTTCGTCCAGGAATTCCTGGATTTGCGGCGCCACGTCGGGAGGCCAGGGGTCGGGACCCTTTCTGGCTCCTCTTCGCTTAGCCGGCTGGTTCCGGGAGCGGGGGTCTGGTCTCGCCCTCGGGAGTATGGTCATGTCGAACGCGCTTGGCGGTTCGATCCCACGAGGGTACTCCCTCATATTAGCGACCACCGGGTAGTTTCGGGTGTAGGCAGGGCATTTTCGGGACTCCGGCTGAATACATGGGTCGTGTCGTATTCGGCGTGATGCACGAACATGCGGTCTCGATGATGCCGCTAGTACTAGACCAGTGGCTCGTTCGGGTGACGCAGATTTCCGCTCTGGTGCCTTCTATTGTGAAACCTTCGGCGACGCGGGAGGGTGGCTCCGGCAGCGCCCCGTGGCGTTGGTGCTGATGAGTTGATCTCCGGCCACGGGCGCGTCGGGCCCCGGTCGCTCATATTCCCGGTTCTCGGCTGGGAAAACTTCGGGCAGTAAGGACGATTCGGATGTGGGAGTTTCCGTTATCGAAAGGGCTGCGCTACCGCGCTCGCTCGCCGGGGCGGCTAACGTGGTCGTTGTATTCGCGCTGGCCGCTGGACGATCGTCGCCGCCGTGGGGTTCGATCGTTGCTCCGGGCTCTCCACCACTCGTCGAGGACGTTGGACCGGGGTCCTGGTGGTCTGTTCGCGTCCCTTGTTGCCTTACCCGAGATTTTGCCCTGGTTGGATGACCTGGGGTCAGGGCGTTCCGTCGGGGTCCTGGCTTCGTGTTCCTGATTCCTTGTTTGCGTGGCGTATCGTTCGTCGCCTTGGGTTTCGTAGGCGCGTGTTCCGGGTGTGCACCTGGCTGGCGGTAACTACCGGTGTATTTGTCGCGAGGCGACTGTCGCGGAGTTGGAGAGGGTGGTGCCACACTGTATCGTTGTTTCGATGGCGCAGAGGAAGTCCATCCCCACGATGACCTGCTCTAGCATGTTTGGTAACGCTAGGAGCGGTATCTGTACCTCGCGCTTGTCCAGTTTAACGAACGCCAACAGAATTTGCGTTACTTCGCGTACCGACCCGTCTGCCAGGCGGATCTGGACGCACGCTTCCCTGAGGCCGGCGTCGTTGCCGAGATGCCGGGCGAGGTTGGCGCTGACGAAACTCCGGGACGCCCCGGTATCCACAGTGGCCTCTGTGGCCCGTCCTCCTATCGTCACCCTCGCCACTATCCGGCCGTCCTGTATCTGTAGTGGTGGCTTAGTTCTGGGTTTGGGGAGGCGTCGTTACCGGCTGTTCCCGTGCCAGTCGGGACGCTGGTCGTTTCCCGACGAGTCTTGGCGGCAGCAATCGATGGTCCTTACGCCTCGCTTACCGCATTCCCAACAGAACAGGATAGAGGGTTGGTGCAATTGTGGAGCATGGCCGGCTTCGCCGCAGCGGCGACAGGCCATCCGTGGTTGGCGATGCGGTGAGCGACTTCCGGCGCTGGAGTGTCGGTCGGTTTGACGATGGTCTCCTTGCCGGTCCTGCCGTGTCCCATTGGGGCTTCCGAAAGGAGGTCCGGTTTGCTTCGACCTCGTTTGCGTCTGGTGCGTCGTCGGTCTAGTGTATCTTGGGCCGGGCCGAGGGGCAGTGGGAGCAGTGGGTTATTCCGCTCTTGGATGGATTCGAACTCCGTAGCCAACATCGTTAGTTGGGCCAAACTTCGCAGTTCGTGTCTTCGCACGTACAGTTGATATGCCGGCAGAGTATTATCGTAAATCCTGTTGAGCTCTTGGCATCATCGTACCCGCGTGGTGCATGAGCAACCTGAGCTCGATTATGAAGTCCTTGAATGACTCGCCCGTCGCTTGCTTGCGGGCTCGGATCTGATCCTCTAACTGTTCAAAATACCGCGGCGGAGGAAAAAGGCCAAAAATTCTTGCCGGAAGTTGACCCACGAGCGCCTTGCAGCCTGCTGGTGCGGAACCAGCGGTTGGCTCGGTCGATAAGGATTTCCGCCATAGCTCGAGGCAAGTGGTTGGTGTCTATCCCGTACGAAAGCGCGCGCTCTTCCAACAGCTCGATGAAAGACAACGGATCATCCTGTCCGTCGAATTGGATCCCCAACCTCCTAATCCGTTCCGCCATCTGGGCAGCTTGACTGTATCGATGGGCTTCCAACGCGTCGTTACCTCCCCGGGTCTATCGCTTTCAGGAGGAGCCTCCTCATGGGAGAGGGGCGGACCTCTGGGACGGGGGTCTTGGGGGGCGGCTGCGGTCACCACGATGGGCGGGCCGGTTGGTCTGCCTTCGGGGCCCCAGGGATCTGCAGACCGCTTTTGGTGTCTGCCTTCCGTCTCTCCGCCTGCCCGGAAGTAGAGGGTTGCGGCGGGTTGTTAAAACATTATTTAACTTTTATCTTTCGGCGTCGGCTTGTGCTTGTGCTTGTGTTTGTGTTGTTGCAGTGAGTGAGTACGCATTACATTGCATTGCAGTCCGCTCTCGTCTGGTAGCTTTGTTGTTTTATCACTCTCTCGCTATCACCTCAACTTCAATAACTGTTCTTTCTCTCTCGCTCTTTAAACTTTCTGAGCAATAGCGCTCTCTGCTTAGTAGCTCTCGCTATAACCGCTCTCCACTCTGCTCTCTTTTTTTACCAATTCCGCTTTGAGCGTTGTCTGGCACATTGGTCTGATACCAATTGTTTTGCAAATAATAGTATATATATAAATAAATAATAAAATAAAATGAAAATACGCTGTGGTCTGTGCCAAAAAAAGCTGTAAGAAGCAGATCACCCACGATCAGCCGAATGTCCCCTGCTGGCTCTGCGACAGCGTAGTGCACGCAAAATGCGCTGGATTTTCTGCCTCGTGAGTGATGCTATAGCCAAACGTAATGGCTTGCATTACAGTTGCGAGGCATGCCGTGCGGTGGAGAAAGACATGGTGGCTTTCATGAGGCAGACGCGGAGTGGCTTTAAGGAGCTGACCGTTGGTTTTAAAAACCAATACGATCGGCTCCTAGCCATGGAGGCTCAGTTTAGCGGTTTAAAACTGCTGAATGAGTCTCCGAGGCGCAAAAAGGTCACTCCGCGGATCTGCAATTGCCAACCGTCACTCAGCCGTGCGCCGCCGAAAAACTGACTCCGACCACTCCAAGTGTGCAGCAGTTGATCTCGTTTGCCACTCCAAGGCAACGACAGCTGCTGGCGACGCAGATTCGGTAGCCGAGTTCATCGCCTCGGAGAATGTGCAGCCAAGTACGTCTGCAGCGTCCGTGTCCGTGTGTCCGCAAGTTCGCTAGTTGTCCTGTCTATACCGATCCCACCAGTAAATAGACGTTCCGGACCTCCGGATATTGCCACCACAGGTACTAGGCCTGTGGTGACTAAACCACTGGTGGAGTCCCACCAAAACGACAAGTTTTTGTTTCACGCTGCCCCTGACCTCACATTCTAATATGTAAATTGCTTTTATTCAAAGCAAATAAAAGCCGGGTTTAAAGGTGGAGAAATTTAACTTCTCTTATGCCAGGAATAGCCTCGTTTAAGATAAGCATCTCCCAACTCAATTTGACACCATTTGCTCCGCCAAATTTTGGCCGAGCATTTGGTGGTGAAGGAGTTTAAGGCTAAGAAGAAGAATAGGCCCCCCATATCCTTCCAAACTTTCCAGTGTGCCACCCTCAACCTCAACCTCAACTTTCACCGTCTTGCTTCCACCTTTCCAAAAAAACTAACTTCTCTTTTAGTAACCTATCAGAATGTAAGAGGCTTGCGTAGTAAGCTCAGCATTCTTTTCCGGATAGTGTTGCATTTGCTTCCCACGTTATGTGTTTACTGAAACCTGGTTAAAGCCGGACATTCTAGTTCCGAGGTTTTGCAGTCGGTACACAACTTTTAGAAAGGACCGTTCGTCTCGACGGCAGGGGGGGTTCTAATTGCAGTGGACTCTTACTTCACGTCGGAACACTTCACAGTCCAAGTTCAACAGGAACTGGAATTCCTGTGTGTAAAACTGATTCTTCCCGCTTTCGCTATATTCATTACTTGCTCGTATATCCACCTTCTTCGGATATTTCAATTTATGAGCAGCACTTGTCCGCTTTAAACCGCTGTTTCTTCTCGCTATCTGATAAAGATCGTATGATGATAGTTCTTGGTGACTTCAAACTTGCCAGAACTGTTTGGTCTTCGTAAAACGAGTCTAGTATCCTAGTGCCCATGTCACGACATGACTTGTTGACGGCTTGCTTGACCTATCCCTGTCTCAAGTCAACCATCGTGAAAAATTCCTTGGGTCGATTGCTTGATCTGTGCTGTATTGGATCCGACCATAGTTGTTGTTAACCCGAGCCCTTCCGCTCACATACCTGAAGACGCCTACCACCTACTTCAGTGTCGTAGATATAGGACCAACTGTATTGGATCGGTCGAGTAGGCTGCCCGAACGTGTCCGCTGCTTTCGTAAAGCCGAGTTTGCGAAGCTTAATAACCTCATTAGGGATTTTGATTGGTCCGCTTTGTACTTGTGCACTGATATCATAAAAGGCACAAACATTTTTACAATGCTCTTGCACATTTTCGAATTCTTGTGTCCCGCTTTCTTGTCCGACTAGATCTGGAAAACCCCTTGTTTACCAAAGAGTTATCCAGTCTAAAAAACTTAAAATCAAGACTTTATAAAAAAATTTCAAGAAGTGGGTTCTCCTACTTCTCACTCTCGCTATGTATTAGCTCGGTCAAACTTTCAGTTCTTAATGCTCAATGCTATAAGAACTACCTATCTCGATGCAGATACGTTTTTCTCAGGACCCTAAACAGTTTTACAGCTTCGTAAACAGTAAGCGTAGAACGTCCGCACACCCATCCTCGCTATCATTTTTGTAATACGTCGGCAAATAATGATCAGCAATTGCCGATCTTTTTGCCCAATTCTTCCAAAACCACCTATTCTGAGGAAAGCTACTCTGGTCATCCGTACCCATACGGTTTTACCGAGGTCGAACGGCATTTTCAGTCCCTTGTTAAATGAATGTTCCCTACTTCATGATCTTCGACTAGTTAAGCCGGTGTTTTCACCGGGTCCAGACGGGGTTCCAGGTTGTGTACTCAGGTACTGTGCCGAAGGCTCTGTGTGGACCTTTGCTTAAACTATTCACCCTATCCATTGATTCTTCTTGCTTCCCCCCGATCTGGAAGGAATCGTTTATAATCCTCTCCATAAAAAAGGTAGCAAGTCTGATGCAAAAAATTATAGAGTATAGCAAAGTTATCCGCTATTCCTAAAATGTTTGAGAAGGTTTTAACTCCGCACTTGCAACATCTCTGCAAGTCACTTATATCTCCAACTCAGCATGGATTATAAGGCGGCGATCAACCACCACGAACTTGTTAGAGTTTACCTCTTTCATTATTAAAGGCTTTCAATGTAACTTACAGACGGATGTTATTACACCGACTTTAGTAAAGCATTCGACTCTGTAAACCATTCCCTTTTAGCGCATAAACTTGACCTTTTAGGGTTTCCGCCCAACCTCCTGAGATGATTTCTAGCTATCTTTGTTCTAGTCTCAAAGAGTCCTCTTCAAAAACTCCCTCTCTTTCCCAGTAAAGGTTTCTTCGGAGTACCACAAGGCAGCCATCTAGGCCCCTTACTCTTCACACTCTTTATTAATGACTTACCTTCAGTATTAACATACTCTCGAGTACTTATGTATGCGGATGATGTTAAACTCTGTGTCCAGTACAAGGACATTTCATTTCATTCTCGCTTGCAATCCGATCTCAATAACTTTCAGTCATGGTGTTGTGCGAACTTGTTACACCTTAATGCCACGAAATGCAAAGTTATGACATTCATCGTTCTAGCCCTTTGTTGGCTCCTTACACCCTATTTGGTGTTCTCTTGAGAGAATTACCCTGTGGAATCTGGTGTTATGTTAGACCCAAGTTAAAAGTTTTCCGAACACATTTCTACCATGGTAAATAAGGCCATGAGCGTGCTTGGGTTTATAAAGAGGTGGTCGAAGGAATTTGACGACCCCTATATAACAAAGACTCTCTATACCTCGCTTGTTCGTCCGATCTTAGAATACGGCTCCTGTGTATGGTGCCCTCAGTACAAAGTACACCAGGACCGTATAGAATCAGTACAGAATTCCCTCTACCATATTATATCCACCACTAATTCTCTTCCCCTTATTAAATTATTAATCCTTACACACCGTTCTATTAATTAGTAACTGTAGTGGTATTTGTACTTTGATTGCATGCTTAGTTTCTTAGTAAGTTCAGTACTAATTTTCCTCGAATGTTAGTCTAATAGCTATCTTTCTTGCATGTTCGCGTTTGGTTCGGCTACGCACCGCGCGTCATGCGGCAGCGCCCCTCGGTCGGTTGGGCGGGAGGAGGGCTGCGTTTTGCCTGGGATCCGCGCGTAACAGCCTTCTGCTGTTGTCACACGGGCCCCTTGACGGTGCAGTAACTGCATCGCCTCTTGAAAGATGCAGTCATTGCATGTCAACGTCCACACTTTGCGCGTCCCGGTGGTTTGGCGTATTGCCGTTTGAGTTCCGCCAGTCGAATCCAGGCCTCTTGTTCGAGGGGTCCTTCGACCAGCGTGGCGAACCTTTTCCGTAGGTCCTCAACTGTCCCTTCGCGGTCGAACCCGAATTCTTCCGCGAAGGCTTCCAGTTCTTCCGGCGGCGTTTGTGATCCAGCCGGTGCTGACCCCGGATTAACGATCAATTCGTCCCCGTCGTATTCACCTGATTGTTCCCCCCGTATAGGCTCCATGCTTCTCTTGGTCGTTGCGTCGCTGTTCCTACGGACTGGTTCAGCGTCCGGGATCTTGAGATACTGTGTTCCCTTTTCTTTTCACTGTCACTTAGTACACGTACGTAGACTCGTTCGCGATCCTCACCGTTAGAATTGTGGGGATTTGAGCACGGTTACGCGCCGCGGTAGTGGGGTGGGTTTTTTTTCTGCGGTCGAGCGTTCGGCCGCGTATGCACGTAGGCGTACACGCGGGGGTTATCTTTTCCCCCCTTCTTTTTTTTGGTCTGTCTCTTGCACTCCCGACTGCCGTGGGTTTTTAATCCACGAACCCCTCGTTAGAGTTTCTTCGGGTCCCTGCTCGGGCGCCACTTGTAATGTCTCCTCTTCCAGGCTGGTAAGCTCAGTCCTGTCCAGGGGTCTTCCTACAAGACATTTTTAGTTCGCAGGAACTCCGAAAGGGGGGTCGGCTCGTCTTACTGGGCGACGTGAGGGTCGAGAAGAAAGGCGCGAGCGAGGCACACCCGCGTGGGTCGAGAGAGAGGCGGACGCAGGGCGAGGCACACCTGCGTGGGTCGGGAAAGGTGGTCACAGGGCGAGTCACACACCTGTGGGGTCGAGAGAGGGGCGCAGGGCGTGTCACACCTGCGTGAGGGGGGGGTTTCGAGGATTGATCGGTTAGTGGAGGTGAGTGTGGCTCGCTGGCGAGTAGTTGTTGGTGACCGGGGAGGGGTTTGGATCCCCAAAAATGACTTACACGGGGTTGGTTCTCGTTACAATAATGATTTATTTGCTTGCTGGTTATACAGGTAATTTGTTACATTGAATATTTTTTTGTTGTTTCGTCACGTTCCCGGAAGATTCTTAACTTGTATCTTAGTTGTCACGCGACAACGTCTATACTCGGCCCGGGTCTCCGCGTAAGTGAAGTCTGCTCGGCGCTTGCGCGCTCGGGAAAACTTCGCTGCCGCCGATCTCTAACTTATCAGTATCTACGTGTCTTCGTCTTCGTCGGCTTCGGATTGGCTGCGAAGGGAAGGGGCGGGGTTCTTATCGGCTAGTCTGTGCTTCGGGAGCTTAAGTTTAGAGGTGGGGGTAATGTGTTGGCCCGGTGGGGAGTTGTCGCCGGCTAACGGTTCGTGTCTCGGGAGCTTATGGCTAAACGCGTGGCAATGTGTTGGTGTGGGGGCGTTCTTACCGGCTACTTGTCAGTGCTTCGGGAGCTTTTCGTTAGAGGTGGGGGTAATGTGTTGGTACGAGAATGTGGGATTGGCTGTCGTGAAACGGTAGGCGAAACGATATGGGGAATGAGTTTCTTTATTGGTGGTACATTTATCGTATGCATTCTCTGTTCTTAAGGCTAAGTAACGATATATTTAAGGGAAACTGGAGATATAAAAAGGCGAACCTTCTTAAGGTTCGTTACATAGCATAATTACCTTTCCCTCTTCTTCTTCTTTCCCAACTATCACCCATTCCCCAATACCTGACAAGTGGCAACGCCAATATTGACCCAAAAATACCACGCCAATTAAAAAAATACCCGAGCCGATAACACACAAAAAGCCAATTCAAATTGCATTTCTCAATGCCAGTGTGTTATCGGCCGCCAACTTCGGCAATTATGCCCAGCCAATTCCTCACCCACCGCCCACCCACTTCAAACGTCACTAAATGCCAAATGTGCAGGAATAAAAATGAACACTGCCATCCTTCGCCACTCTGCCAAACGCCCCAATAAAGCCATTACAACCGCCCACAAGATGCTATGCGGTCGACTCTTCGGAGCGGCTCGCGCCCGGATCGTAAGATCCGGAAGTTGAAAGTATCCGGGCGTTATACGGGAGCAGGCAAACTTTCCCCTTCCCATCCCATCCCATCCCCCGACAACAGAGCAGCCAACACAAACAGCACAAAGAACACACAAGAACACTAGCCATTAACCAACGACAACACAGACAGCCACTAAATCAGAAAAGCCATTAAATTTCCATTGCCTTCTTATCGGTGCTGCTGCCCTCGGACTACTTTCATCTCACTCAATATTGGGGTGAGTGAAAGTGGAACCGGGGGTGACAGCACCGGTAAATGACGATCGGCGATCGGGCCTTTCGAGTTGAGGGGGAGAGTATGGGAGTTGGCGGACATGTGAGAGTTCCACCATGAAACCTCGTCCGCCACTCTCATCTCGTCCACCCGATCGTCGGACGTGCCATAACCGTTTCGTGTCGTGTCGCTTTTGATTGTTCTGTGCCGTGTCGCCATTGACGTTTTTTCTGTTTTGCCCTGTTCTTTTTGTGGTGTCTGTTGTGTGCCGTGCCGTGCCGTGCCGCCCTTCCTCCACCACACCCATTACTATCTATGACAAGCTTTGTTCCCGTCCACATCACAAACCAAAAGAGATAACTGTGATAGATGAGAAAGCAGTGAATAAAAGTGCCAATAAATACATTAAACACAAACACACACACACAAGAGACTTTTCAATTAAAAACAACAAACAGGCAGCAGATCGCCAACACACAAACCAACAGCCAGCCATGACCAGAGGAATGGCCAGACGAGGGTCAACCAGACGACACAGCGACGGCGGCAGAGCGGCCCGCAGAGGCGCCCTAGCAGCAGCAGCAGCAGCCAACAACACCAACACCAACACCTCCAATAGCAGCAGTAGCAGCAGAGCCCTCGGCGCAGACGCCAACACCAACGCCCCAGCCAGTGCAGAGCGCCGACGCCACAGCCATAAATCGAGTGAGTACCCAGCCATTGCCATGGCCGATTTATGCACGGCCACAGCCACTCCCCCCTCGAGCCCCATCAAATCAGCAGCAACAGCAGCACCAATACAAACTGCAAATCCCGTAACCCCGCCAAATCCAAAAAAACCCGCCAAACGCAAAGGAAAGGCCGATAGGACGCCGCTCTCGCTGCCGCTTTTCCCGCCTCTCACGCTCTCGGACATACAAAATCGTTCGAGAGTAACGGGAGAGGGAGAAGACGGAGGAGAGCCAGCAAACCGACGCGCAGGAGCAGAGCGCCAAAACGGCCAACGGCAGCCACACACACACACACGAACGGATCGAACACGTTGCGAGTCGAACTTGGTTCGAGTTCGAGCAGCGGGTCGATCCGAGCCATAGCCCAGTCAGCACCAATACTACGACAAACACCATCACCAGCAGCGACCGCCAATCAAAAGGCCAAAGAAGAAGAGGCAAACCATGGAGGAGCTGGAGGCCATTGTCCAGGAGCAGCTGAGGCAGCACGAGCTGCGCAGCAACAGCAAACGCAGCAGAAACGGACAACAAAAACCGCCAACACCAACACAGTTGCCGCTCCTGCCTCTCTGACGCAATCTACACAGCCAACACATGCCCCTGCCCCAGCCTCTGCCACTACTATAAATGCAAATAGCCAGACCCACAGCCATCACCAACATCGACAACAGCCAATACATAGACAATCACCAGCCATTCACATAGACAATACTGACAATATCAATACAAATAATGACGCCAACGCAATTACAAATACAAATACACCCGCCAATACAAACACCAACACCACCACCGCCATCACCATCACAAACACCCCTGCCACTACCACCGACAATGACATCCGGCACGGCGAATTCGGGCATCAGCCCAGCCAGGAACGTGGCTTGAGGATCCTCATCCGAGGACTCTCCCACTCCATGCCGCCGGATTGGATTCGCAGCATTATGCTGAACGAGGGTTCACGGTTCGTTTGTAAGGCAATCACCGATCGATTCGATCGCAGCCGTCAATTCAATCTCTGAGAGGCTGAGATTGCCCCCAAACCGGACCGTGGCCAATGCGGGGTGTTGACGCTGCGACGCCTGGGTGGGAGGCCCGTCACAGTTGAGTGACTTGGAGTCTCCCGTGACCCGCCCAGTGCCATCGATGTCAGTGTTTGGTCACACCCGCGCATACTGTAGACGAGCTGCTGTCTGCATGAAATGCGCGGTGGACACCTGACGACGGAGTGCAGCAAGCCAAGGGCCGACAATCCCAAATGCGCCAACTGCCAGGGCGCCCACATCAGCGCCTACAAGGCAGCCAGGCAGCGGCTCCTGGCCCACAGGGTCGTCAGGGAGGAGGAGCGTCAACGGCAGCAGCAGCAGCAGCCTCAGCCAATACGGCAACAGCCACAGCCAATGCAGCAGCCACTCCAGCAGCAACAGCCAGCACATCGTCTCCAGCAGCCATCACAACGTCACCAGCAGCCACTACAGCGACAGTTGCAGCAGCAGCAGCCACCCACACACCACTCCACCTACAGCCGCAGCAGCAACGCCAACACCAACCGGGTCGGCAGCATCGGCAACAGCTACAGCATCGCGACCAACATCCCCAGCCACTGGCCGAGGGGCGCCAACACCAACGGGTCCTGCCGATGCAGCCGATCCCAAATCGTGCTCTGGAGCCACGCCAACACCAGCTACAGCAGCAGCCAGGCGCCCAGTGCGATGGGAGCTGTGCCCATAACCTAGAAAGATATGCCAGAAAAATTAAAGAACTGGAAGAAAAGTTGCAGCAATTACAACGACATTGACAAACCTGCTGCAGCAAGGACGAGAGCACGGGAGGTGTGCCGCCACAACGGACAAACAACAGCAGCAGCAGCATCCACACAGCCATCACCACGACCAGCACCAAATACGCACTTTGACGCCGCAGCCATAAATTGCAGTACCTGCAAATAAACATAAATTAAAAATCAAACGCCAAAAACAAACATCTCATCTGGATGGCCGGACCGGCAGCCATTTAAAACGCCATTAAAAACCGACGATGAACGTGGCCGAGGAGGCCAGGCCAATCCACCTGACAACGCATCCTGGTGGCCGGACCAGCAGCCACTCGGATGCGGCCAATAACTCGACTCGTTGGCATCAATCACACGATGCCAATGCCAACACAAGGACAGTGGACCAGTTCCACTCGAGTGCAGCAGCCAACACCAACCAGCGACAGATCCAACGTGGCGACCGGACCAGAGCCGCTCGCCAACAACACCATCAATGCCCACGATGCACGCCATCTCCAAGTCCAGCCATCGCCACTAAAGTTCCCAGATGGTGCCACTAATCCTGCACAGGGGACAACGGAGCCGGCCGGTATGCGGCGCAATGTTCTGCATTGCGTTTGCCATGCCGGCCGGTGCTTTGTTGTAGTTGTCCTCCTGTTAACAAAATAAATGATATTTAAGTATGTTTATTGTTGTGTAAATGTATTGTAATTATTGTTTGTTTTACCTTGTATATATCTCTGTAGTTTTGTAGTCCTTATTTGTAGTAATTGTAGATAGATTGTCCTTAGCTGTAATGTAATTTAATTAGTTTTAGTTATTTATTTTAGCATATTTACCTTTCCCTCTTCTTCTCTTTCCCAACTATCTCCCATTCCCAAATACCTGACAAGTGGCAGCGCCATTAATGACCCAAAAATACCACGCCAATTAGAAAAATACCCGAGCCGATAACACACCAAAAAGTCACTACAAATTCAAATTGCATTTCTCAATGCTAGTGTGTTATCGGTCGCCAACTTCGGCAATTTACGCCCAGCCATTTCCTCACCCACCCCCTACCCACTTCAAATGCCACCAAAGACCAAATGAGGCTGAGCAGGAACAAAATATACACTGCCAACCATCGCCACTTCTGCCAAACGCCCCAAACAAAGCCATTTCAACCGCCCACATGATGCTATGCGGTCGACTCTTCGGAGCGTCTCGCGCCAGGATCGAAAGATCCGGAAGTTGAAAGTATCCGGGCGGTTATACGAGAGGCAGGCAAATTTTCCCCTTCCCATCCCATCCCCCCAACAACAGAGCAGCCACTACACACAGCACAAACATTAGACACTAGCCACTAACCAGCAACAAAACGAAACGGACAGCCACTAAAACAAACGGCCATTCCAATTCTCCATTGCTTACTTATCGGTGCTGCTGCCCTCGGACTACTTTCATCTCACTCAATATTGGGGTGAGTGAAAGTGGGACCGGGGGTGAGAGCACCGGTAAATGACGATCGGCGATCGCGATCGGGTCTCTCGAGTTGAGGGGAGAGTGTGAGAGTTGGCGGACATGTGAGAGTCCACCATGAACCTCGTCCGCCACTCTCATCTCGTCCACCCGCTCGAGAGGTTGCGATCGTCGGACGCATATTAATTAACCATCGCCGCCGCCATTAAAATAAAGTGAGATTGCAAGTTTGTTTGTTCGTTGCCATCATCGTTGCCCGTGTCGTTTGTCGTTTTGACTGTTTGTCGTTTTGACTGTTTGTCGTTTATCGTTTGCCGTGTCATTTGTGCTCTGGTGCCAAAAAATAAAGACAGTGAAGGCCAGACGACGCCAAGCCAAGCCAGGCAGCAGCCATTTGTGTCGCCCCCCCCCCCTCACCTTTCGACGCTGTACATGACCATTCCAAACGCGGAAAAAGTGCTCCTCGCCAATCCACCACGCCCCAGCCCTTCCTTCACCCCACCCACTACTATCTCCGACAAGCTTTAGTTCCTGTGCTCTTCTCGCCAATTAAACAAAAACCAACAATACCACTAACAAGCCATAACAAACATCACAAACATCACAAACAAAAGAGAAAAGAGCTCTTCTCGCCAATTAAAAATCAACAACCACTAACAAGCCATTACAAAACATCACAAACTAAAAGAGATAACTGTGATAGACGAGAAAACAGAGAAATAAAAGTGCCAATAAATACATTAAACACCAAACACACACACACAAGAGAGTTTCAATTAAAAAACAACAAACAGGCAACAGATCGCCAACACACAAACCAACAGCCAGCCATGACCAGAGGAATGGCCAGACGAGGGTCAACCAGACGACACAGCGACGGCGGCAGAGCGGCCCGCAGAGGCGCCCTAGCAGCAGCAGCAGCAGCCAACAACACCAACACCAACACCTCCAATAGCAGCAGTAGCAGCAGAGCCCTCGGCGCAGACGCCAACACCAACGCCCCAGCCAGTGCAGAGCGCCGACGCTTCAGCCATAAATCGAGTGAGTACCCAGCCATTGCCATGGCCGATTTATGCACGGCCACAGCCACTCCCCCCTCGAGCCCCATCAAATCAGCAGCAACAGCAGCACCAATACAAACTGCAAATCCCGTAACCCCGCCAAATCCAAAAAACCCGCCAAACGCAAAGGGAAAGGCCGATAGGACGCCGCTCTCGCTGCCGCTTTTCCCGCCTCTCACGCTCTCGGACATACAAAATCGTTCGAGAGTAACGGGAGAGGGAGAAGACGGAGGAGAGCCAGCAAACCGACGCGCAGGAGCAGAGCGCCAAAACGGCCAACGGGCAGCCACACACAACACACGAACGGATCGAACACGTTGCGAGTCGAACTTGGTTCGAGTTCGAGCAGCGGGTCGATCCGAGCCATATCCCAGTCAGCACCAATACTACGACAAACAGCAGCAACTACAAACACAACCACAATA